>NC_041389.1:76573872-76653709 GCF_002162155.2 Triticum dicoccoides | reverse complement strand
CTGGACCGTATACTGGAGCGCTCGTGCCAAATTCATGGCACCCCGGACAAGCCAGCCAACCACACCAACAGAGACTGCTGGGTATTCAAACAGGCCGGCAAAATAAACGCCGAAAACAAGGACAAGGGGCTGCACAGCGATGATGACGAGGAGCCCGGCATTCGAACACGGGGGACAGAAGAAATCCCCCCCCCCCCAGGTGAAAACGGTCAGCATGATCTATGCCACTAACATCCCCAAGCGGGAATGGAAGTGGGCACTACGGGACGTCTACGTGATGGAGCCAATCACCCCCAAGTTCAACCCATGGTCAGCTTGTCCGATCACCTTTGATCGTAGGGATCATCCTACTAGCATCCGTCACGGTGGCTCAGTCGCATTGGTCTTAGACCCAATCATCGACGGATTTCACCTCACGCGAGTCCTCATGGACGGCGGTAGCAGCCTGAACATGCTTTATCAGGACACAGTGCGCAAAATGGGCATTGACCCTTCAAGGATCAAGCCCACCAAAACCACCTTTAAAGGTGTAATTCCTGGGGTAGAGGCCCGTTGTACGGGCTCTATAACATTGGAAGTGGTCTTCGGATCTCCGGATAACTTCCGAAGTGAAGAGTTAATCTTCGATATCGTCCCCTTCCGTAGTGGTTATCACGCACTGTTGGGACGAACCACATTCGCTAGATTCAATGCAGTACCACATTATGCATACCTCAAGCTCAAGATGCCAGGACCGCGCGGGTTCATAACTATCAATGGAAACATGGACCGCTCTCTCCGAACAGAAAAGCATACCGCAACCCTCGCGGCAGAAGTACAATGTGGCCTCCTCCTACAAACCAACCCGGCGACAACAACTTCGAGCACCGTCAAGCGAGACCGGAGCACCCCGCAATAGGATCATCAGGCACGCCAAGAGCGCGACTAGCAGTCCGGCCTCCGCTCAAGCCCCATCAAAGAAGCATTCATGCCACGCGCACACAATTACGCACTCAAAATACACTGGGCACAGGCGGAGGCGCAACAATGACTGAGTCAACAGTGCGGTATCACCGCAGCACACCTTCATAAATCTCCCTTTTTATTTTTTCAGGACATTGCTTTAGGGCATCCCCTTTAGAAGAGCCGGATTGTCAGACTTATACAGGGGAGAAAACCAAGGAGGCAACAGGCTTCATGCACAGAAGGAAATACCCAGGTGGGATCTATTTATGATCGTTATACCTGTTTTATCTATCTGTACGCGGCCTGCCCCTGGATAGGACATGTCAAATAGTCCTATTTATCTCCGCTTAATGCATTCATTGTAAACATCACTTAAACGTATTATTCATCAATGGGAGATCATATACAGCGTCAGCTTATTATTCTTATTTGAGCATTTTTCTCACAAATGTTTATTTGATATTGCATCCATACACTTTGGTACGTTCAGTTTGCCAGGGGCTTCTTATAGCGCCCCATAATACGGCAAGACAAGTCCGAACACTTTCAACAGTGCGGCACCCCGAACTTATAGCACTATATGCATCAACTCCGAATCATGTCTTGGGTCTACAGTTGGGTTAGCCTGGCTCCCTTGTTTTGGTACCTTACGTTCCGTTATATCGGCTAAGGTAACGCAGGGAGAACTACTGCGATTGTGTCCTGGTTCTTCCGGACGAGCACCTCAGTAGAGAAAGCGAAAAACTGACCGGCATGATGTGGCGACAGCTGGTCGCTGTTCGAGAGGTCCTAAAATCCTTAAAGATTTTTCCGCTTTAGGCGATAAATCGGCTTCGTCCGATCTAGGCGTATATAGCGCCCCAAGTCGGCCTTCCGGATTCTAGGGGCTTCGCCGAAATTTAAAATTGTAGACTTCTATGGCTAAGTGAAAGTTATAAAGCCGCATAGTCCGATTGCCTTGTTCGCTACGCCGGACACCTCCTTAAGGGACCAACAATTTGGATAAAGAGTATCCGGGTTTTCCACGAACACCCCAGTACTAGTTACGTGGGGGCGGAAGCCGACGACTGGCCTACTTTCCGAATTTTATAAACAGCTGCACAGAAGGTAATATTTTAAATCAAACAGTGCTACATAGCACAAGTAACTTCGTCTTTAAATTACAACAGCGGCAGAGGTACATTCAGTCAAAGATCTTGTCCTTGGTACATTCATCGGCCACGAGACGAGCGCCCTTCATAACGCCATCATAGTACATCTCGGGATGGCGATGCGCCTTGCCCTCCGGCGGCCCGTCCTTCACCAGCTTCTCCGCATCCAGCTTGCCCCAATGCACCTTCGCGCGGGCAAAGGCCCGACGGGCACCCTCAATGCAAAAGGGTCACTTGATCACTTCAAGTCGCGGACAGGCATTCCCCATCCGCTTGATCAGGCCGAAGTAGCTAGTGGGCAGGGGCTCACCAGGCCACATCCGGACTATGAAATCTTTCATAGCCACTTCGGCCGCCCTGTGGAGTTCGACCAACTGCTTCAGTTGGTCACTTAGAGGCATTGGGTGTTCGGCCCCAGCATACTGGGACCAGAACAACTTCTCCGTTGAGCTCCCCTCCTGGGCACGGTAGAACTCCGCGGCATCTGATATGCTGCGTGGCAGATCTGCGAATGCCCCTGCAGAGCTCCGAATTCGGGTAAGTAAAAGAAACGCCTCCTCCACATGTTTGCTTTGCATAAAGAATTTCTTACCCGCCATTATCTTTTTGTCCTCTTGGATTTCCTGCTGTGCCTTCTCGGCTTCGGCTTTGGCGTCTCTCATACACACGAGGGCCTTCGCAAGCTCGGCCTCTTTCATCTTCAGATCATGCTCCACGGACTCGAACTTCTTGCCGAGGTCCCGGAGCTCTTGCTGCACCTCACCCACTCTAGCACTTTGCTTTTCGCGCTCCTTGTATTCCAAGGCCGCCTTGTCTTCGGCCTCGGACAACGCTTTCTTCAGGGACGCCACTTCGGCGGTGGCCCCTGTTACACAGTCACGATGCTTTGGCATTAGACTAACCAATTTTGTCTATCCCTAAATACATAAGAGCAGGGAATCACTTACCCTTGTTCTCTTCGAGCTGCCTCTTCGTGAGGTCGAGCTCTCCCTGCGCCTGCTCCAGGCCCCGCTTTAGTTCGGCAACCTCGGTTGTGCGGGCAGCAGCGACAAGCAGCACAGCCTGCTTATTCACATGAATATTTATTATTAGACTCCTGCGGATTATAATTGACCCTTCGTTTGTTTTTTCTTTCCGAACACCAAACAGAGTATCAGGGGCTACTACCTATCGGGTGGTAATTTCACACATTTTTATTACTTACCTCAAAGCCTGTCAGGAGGCTGGTGCAAGCTTCGGTTAGTCCGTTCTTGGCGGACGAAACCTTCTGAATCACCGCACTCATAAGAGTACGATGCTCTTCATCCGCGGAAGCGCCATGAAGCGCTTCTAGCAAACAATCCGGCACCTCGGGTGCAATGGAAGCCCTAGATGCAGACGGCTTGCCCTCCCCAACGAGGGGCTGCCCACCTGAGTCCGGAACCATTGAGGGTTCCGGAACAGTGTTCGGCTGAGAGCCCGGCCTACTGTGGCTCTCATCGACACGATCCGCGGGGATCTTGAACCCCGCGTGTCCGACATCTGGAATCCCACCTTGGGGCATCTCCAGAGTCACCTCCCCCCGCTCTGGGAGCCTTCGGGACAACACCTCCGTGTCATCCGCGGGCTAAGGAGTAGTGGCCGTCGGAAGCGAATTCATCTCGGAATCGCTCAGGGACCCGGAAGAAGATACCTCGGGATGAACCCTGGCCGGACTGCATATATGTTCGGCATTATAAAAACAAAAACTGTGAAGTAAAGTCATGATAGAGTGCGGATACTTACGATCGCGCCAGGGGCTTCCCCCTGGGCAGCCACCCCTCCTCGCTGTGAGCGGCCGTGGCGGAGTAGTCCGGAAGGGACACCTTTCCTTTCTTGGATGCCCCAGCCTCCCCCTCCGGGGCGGCTTTCCTCTTTTTCTCCTCCCCAATACAGGGAGGTAGAGTTTCTTCTTGCTTCCTCCCGCCTCCGTGGGAGGAATCTGTCTTGTCGTCATCGGACGACGTGGGTATGACGGCCTTGAACCGGGGGCCTCTTCCGGCCCCCTGGTCTGCCTCCCCAGGCCCCTCATCCTATTCGGATGGGGCGTCTTCTTCTTCTTCTTCCTCCCCTTCATGGGAGGAGTGTGCCTCATCGTCTTCGGATGAGGCTTCCGGCACAACCTTACGCCGGAGACCCTTTCGGATCCCCGGGGCCTTCTTTTCAGCCTTCTTCTCCGGCACCTTGTAGGGCGTCGGGACTAGCATCTCCGTCAGGAGAGCATCAGCAGGGCCTTCTGGTAGCGGAGTCGGACAGTCAATCTGCTCCGCTGTCTCCACATAATCCTGAGCAAATATGCATAGTTACTTAAAAGTCCCCCATGAATATATCGGGAAGAAACGAATCCGGTGGTAGTCTGAGAACTCACCTGACTAGGAGGCCGCGGGGCATGAAGCCCACGGTCCTCGGATGTGGGAGGAGGTACTTCGGAGGCCTTGAACAACACTATCGGTGTCAAAACCGGCGGATCTCGGGTAGGGGGTCCCGAACTGTGCGTCTAGGCGGATGGTAATAGGAGACAAGGGACACGATGTTTTTACCCAGGTTCGGGCCCTCTCGATGGAGGTAAAACCCTACTCCTGCTTGATTGATATTGATGATATGGGTAGTACAAGAGTAGATCTACCACGAGATCAGAGAGGCTAAACCCTAGAAGCTAGCCTATGGTATGACTGTTGCTCGTCCTATGGACTAAAACCCTCCGGTTTATATAGGCACCGAAGAGGGTTAGGGTTACACAGAGTCGGTTACAGTGGTAGGAGATCTACATATCTGTATCGCCAAGCTTGCCTTCCACGCCAAGGAAAGTCCCATCTGGACATGGGACGAAGTCTTCAATCTTGTATCTTCATAGTCTAGGAGTCCGGCCAAAGGTGATAGTTCGGCTATCCGGACACCCCCTAGTCCGGGACTCCCTTAGTAGCCCCCGAACCAGGCTTCAATGGCGATGAGTCCGGTGCGTAGATTGTCTTCGGCATTGAAAGGCGGGTTCTTCTCCAAATCCTGTGTACCTGTTGAATAGCGTCCGACTTCCTGTAAATATTGCGCTCCTCGGCTTCCACGCCCAATAATGGCCATCTTCCACGTGTTGAACGAATGCGAAAAGCCAGGGTATTTTTACATTTACCCCCCTAGCTGCGCAAATGAGCTGCCTATAAAAGAGACGAGGATCTAGATCCGAATCACACCATCCTCCCTTCGCGAGCATTCATCAGAGCGTATCCGACAGAAATCCATTCCATCATGGACAGTCGACGCGGCTCCTCCTCTCGCCCTCCCAGCCCTCGGCCTGGAGATTGGTAGAGATGCTCCGTCCCGCACAGCGAGTTAGTGACGCTCCAAACCAAGGGATTTCTTCCCCCAGCCTTCATGGTTCCGGTTCCAGCCGGACTCGCCACATATAAGGGCGGAAAACAAGCGGAGAGCGTCCCCAGGCTCTCCAAAGGAGAGCGGGTATGCTTTGTATCTTATTTGATAAGAGGACTCGGATTTCCAATTCATCCGTTTCTCCGGGGGCTCCTGGAGTTCTACGGCCTCCATCCGTTGCACAACCTTACGCCTGCCTCCATTTTGCATATTGCGGGCTTCGTGGCCCTTTGCAAGCTGTTTTTGGGCATCGAGGCTCATTTTGCGCTGTGGAAGAAGCTGTTCTGCCTTGTGCCCCATTCTCAAGAGGGGTCAATATATCAAGTGGGCGGAGCCGAACTATGGCGCATCACCGGGACCGGATATCTATCCGGAACCCCGAAGAAGGCGTCCGAAGACTGGCCTTCGGAATGGTTCTATATAGAAGATGTCCCCCTGCCGGACCCTGTTCGGATCGGCCTCCCTGAGTTCAATAACGCTCCTTTGAAGAAACGCCTAAGCTGGTGTCCATGGAGCCCTCAGAAGGAAAATGACAGGGACGTCCTTTACCTGATGAGCCAATAAGGTTGTTAGCTCATTCTGGACTGACCATGATCGGGGTCATGGCCACATGCATTATGCGGGGGGTGCAGCCGCTCCAGTATAGAGGCCACCCTATGTGGGATTTCAACGGGGAGGATGATGCCACCCGCTGCGACCGTAAGGGGCCGGGACCGGTCCTCGATCTGATGAAGATCTTGTCCGCATTGTACAAGGGAGAAGAGGAGGAATTTCTCCGCGTCAATCCACAGGGCGGATTTTCTATGTAGAACCCTCCAAGCTGGGTAAGCGGACATTTATTTTGCCTATCCGATCCATACTCCCATAGTCAAGTATCTCATTTTGTGATTTCGGCGCAGGAACTGCGCCGGGCCGTAAAGGATATAAACAACCCGCCTCCACAACCCGAGGATCCGGAACGGTTCCTCGATCCGACCTCCCCAGAGAATCCGGACATATCGGTGGAGCTGATCGATGGGGTATTTCACCAACTGAGCATCGATAATGCCTTGGTCGCCATTATGACCGATTACCCCGGAATACTTCTCGCCTCGCAGGTAACTGAGACCGAAGTCCCAATACTTTGAAAATGACCCATCCGTGAGTGTTTTTGATCACCGTATACCAATGGTGTTTCACAGGGGAAGTCCTTGAGGCAGAAGGCCGAGCCTGCGATGGCCAGTCAACGAGGGACAGCAAGGCCCAACAGGCTGAAAAGAAGTGCAGTCCAGATTGAAACACCGGTGCAATGGTATGGCGTGTCATCTTGCTCCCAGGTTTTATTCCCGGGAGGCATACTAACGCTCGTGCTTTTTCAAGAGGAAGAACGCTTGCCGGACTATATCCGGAGAGGTTGCCAATCAATCCTCCGCTCGCCAGGCTCCAAAGCCAGGTCCAGAAGCGGAGGCGAACACGAGGCGTGCGTAGGATGCTCCTCCGACAGAGGATGCCGACAGGTTATCTGCCACCAATTCCGAGGTGGAGAGTGCCATGAATCACACGTGTCGCCGGACAGTTCTTCGTGACGCATGTTTCTCCCCAGAGGCATTGGATGCTTTCAATTCAGGAGATGCGCACCTCCGTGCCGCTCAAAATGGTCTAGCCAGAGCCATGGAGCAGTATGTAAAAGACATACGGGTGAGAAAAATTGATAGTTATATATGCCAGTAGCCCCCGAGACTTGAAATAGTTAGAATAACTGATTTAAGGATCATTTACTGTGCAAGATCTTACGGAAAAGAATATCCAACTGTCCCAGGAGCTGGAGGAGTGCAAAGCCCAACTTGAGGCCGCACTAGCCGCAGCGGGGGAAGCCAAAGAGACCCCCTCTGGTTATATATGGTTCAAAAGATGAGTAATTTGTGAGGTGCGGCGTGTGTATAAGTCTGACAATAATATTACAGATGGCGCCGGGATAGATCCGGACAAGAAACAGCTCATGCGCCGGTTAAAGGCCGGCGAGAATGTGCTTACAAGGGTGAGGCAAGAGAAAAATAATCTCCAAGATGCCAACACCCAGCTGGGTGAGGAACTAAGGATGTTCGTGCCCAGCTGTCTGACTCCGTTAAGGAGAATCGGCGGCTTCGACGCGTCATTTTTAGTAAGTGCTTGAACGAACTTTGAAAAAAGAGTTCGGCGAGGAAGTCGACTAACATAGTTATGTCTGTAGGTATGCTCACAGGCCGTCCTGCAGAGGAAATGCCTGGTTCTACGGGTGACCTTCTTCCCGAGCTCTTGCAACTGCACGAACGAGTTCGGCAGGTGATGAAAGGCGTCGCCCAAGCCTTGTGGCCATCTGTCTCCCTGCCCGAAGGCCTTGGAGAGCTTGCAGAGAGGCTTCAGGGAGCGCGGCAGCACTTCCGCTTATGGAAGATATCGGCCTGCCATCAAGGCGCCAGGGAGGCCTGGGCCATGGTGAAGACGTGGTACACGAAGGCTGACCCAAACCACATGGCCGAGGTCGGACCTGCAGGGCCCGATGGGAAGGAGATCCCTGTGAGCTTAGTATACGGCCAAGTAGAATTGGCCGCAAAGTATTCCCAACAGGACTGTAAACTAGACAGCCTGCTGGATGGCATTGAAGAGGAATATGCCCAGTCAAGTTGACTATGTAATTTAAGATGACATGTAAAATGCCTTCTAGCCGGATTGTAGATCGTTTGTCATAGCGGACCTTTTCGCTTCAACCTCGGGACCCAATAGTCCGGAGTGTGTCCGAATACCCTCGCGGTTATATAAGAACCGGGGCATGCGTGGAGACCAGGCGTAGGGGTCATTAGTGCTTTATCAGACAAGTGCCCAACTAGTTATGTTATATTACATGGTTAGTAAGAAACATCTTCCAGGGAGAATAGTTCCATTAGGGGTTCCTTTCCCTGGGAGGCATGCCCTAAAGTGCATGTCCGGACTGCAAAAAAAGCAGAAAAACATCTGGGGGCAGATAAATAAATAGATAAGGAATCGTCTTTTAGTTCACCGACCGAATATTCCCTTAAGAATGCTAGCTTTCGGCTTCACCCAGTCTGAGGTACACATCCGGCTGACCCGGCAGTAACAATCGCAGAGGTGCTCCCTTTACCGCCTAGCCGAACAATCGGGAACGTAGGGGTAAGCACAGGAGCCAGGCAACCCAGCTTGGCCAAAACTTAAGTCATATCGATGCATATAATGGTGAATAAAAGGTACATGCGGAAGTGTGACACATGTGTTGGGCATGAAGCCCGTATAAATAAGCTTCTGTTAAATAAGCCCCCAGGTATAATGACCGCGGATAGCGCGTCAAGTGTGTGTGAACAATGCGCAAACAAGCTTTCAAAGGCTGTAATAATAAAGGAGGGAGAAGGAGAGAAGCAGAAGACAGCTAATATGTAAAATATAGACGGAGGAAGGAGACGAACTCAGAATCCGGCGCTAGGCGTAGAATCTTCGGAGACGGGCTGCATTCCATGGGTTCGGCTCGAGTCGGTTATCCGATGCCTCTCGCAGACGGTATGCTCCACCGGTCAGGACTTGGTCAATGATAAAGGGACCTTCCCATTTGCGCTTGAATTTTTCCTTTTTCTTGTCCGGCAGGCGTAGAACTAACTCACCAATGTTGTAAGTTTTGGCCCGTACTTCTCTGCTTTGATATCTTCGAGCTTGCTGTTGATAGAATGCGGAACGGGCTTTTGCGACGTCATGCTCCTCCTCCAATGCGTCCAAACTGTCCTACCAATCGAGCTCGGCTTCTCTTTCTTCGTACATGCGCACGCGAGTTGAGTCATGAATTATGTCACAGGGCAGAACTGCCTCTGCGCCGTATACCATAAAGAATGGTGTAAATCCGGTGGTGCGATTCGGAGTGGTCCACAGCCCCCAGAGTACGGAGTCGAGCTCCTCTACCCAGTGCGTGTTCGATTCCTTGAGGGAGCGCACTAATCTGGGTTTGATGCCACTCATGATTAGACCATTTGCTCGCTCGACTTGACTGTTAGTTTGAGGGTGATAGACTGAAGCATAGTCGAGCTTGATGCCCATGTTTTTGCACAAGAGTTTAACCTCGTCGACCGTAAAGTTCGTGCCATTATCAGTGATGATGCAATGGGGGATGCCGTAACGGTGTACGACCCCTGATATGAAGTCTATGACCGGTCCGGATTCGGCCGTCTTAACAGGTTTGGCCTCTATCCATTTGGTGAATTTATCCACCATGACCAGTAGGTATTTTTGCTTGTGGGTTCCTCGTTTATGGGGTCCAACCATATCAAGCCCCCAGACCGCGAAGGGACATGTTATGGGTATAGTTTTGAGGGCGGTGGGTGGCATGTGGCTTTGTAGCAAAGAGCTGGCACCCGACGCATCGTTGGACTAAGTCCTGAGCATCTGCCCGGGCCGTCGGCCAATAAAATCAAGTAAGAAAGGCCTTGCCTACAAGGGCCCGGGCTGCGGCGTGGTGCCCGCCGAGTCCGACATGAATTTCAGCCAGAAGGTTCCGCCCTTCCTCTTCGGAGATACACCTTTGAAGGACTCCGGTTTTGCTTTTCTTGTAAAGCTCTCCCTCATGGACCTTATAGGCTTTAGATCGCCGCATTATGCAGCGGGCCTCGTTTTGGTCGTCGGGAAGTTCCTGCCTGGTTAGGTAGGCTAGGAATGGTTCCGTCCATGGGGCGATGACTGCCATTATTACGTGGGCTGAGGATGTTACTTCGTTGGCAGAACCACCAATTGTGTCAGAATGTTTACTGTCGGGTAGTGCGGTTGGGTCCGGGTTGTTATTTCCGGACTCCCCCTCCCATAGTATGGATGGCTTGAACAGCCTCTCTAGCAAGATATTGGGAGGGACGGCATCGCGCTTTGCGCCAATGCGTGCCAATACGTCTGCTACCTGGTTGTTATCCCGGGCTATATGGTGAAATTCGAGCCCCTCAAGTCGAGCTAACATTTTTAGTACGGCGTTGCGATAAGCTGCCATTTTCGGATCCTTGGCATCGAAGTCTCCATTTATTTGGGATATCGCGAGGTTTGAATCCCCGCGTACCTCTAGGCGTTGAATGCCCATGGAGACTGCCATCCGGAGGCCATGTAGAAGGGCCTCGTATTCGGCTGCGTTGTTGGAGTCTGTATACATTATCTGGAGTACGTATTGAACTATATCTCCGGTAGGGGACGTCAGAATGACGCCAGCCCCTAGACCAGCCACCATTTTAGAGGCGTCGAAGTGCATGATCTAGTTGGAATATGCACCGTACTCTTTAGGGAGTTCGGCTTCAGTCCATTCAGCGACGAAGTCGGCCAAAACTTGCGACTTAATAGCTCGCCGTGGCTTATAGGTTATGTCGAACGGGAGGAGCTCAATGGCCCATTTGGCAATCCGGCCCGTTGTGTCGCGGTTGTTTATAATGTCATTAAGAGGTACTTCGGAGGCTACTGTTATCGAACACTCTTGAAAGTAGTGTCGCAGCTTCCGGGATGCCATGAACACCGCGTACGCTATCTTTTGATAATGCGGGTACCATGACTTGCATGGAGTTAGGACAGTGGACACGTAGTAAATTGGTTTTTGAAGGGGGAACTTGTGTCCGTCCGTTTCTCGTTCGACAACGAGCACCACGCTCACAACTTGATGAGTTGCCGCGATATATAATAGCGTTGGTTCGACCATATTGGGCGCGGCCAGGACCGGGTTTGTTGCCAATATGGCTTTTATTTCTTCGAGTCCGGCCGTGGCGGCATCCGTCCACTCGAAGTGTTCGGTGCGTCGGAGGAGGCGATAAAGGGGTAATGCCTTTTTCTCCTAAACGGGAGATAAAGTGGCTTAAAGCTGCCACGCATCCCGTCAATTTTTGTATTTGTTTGAGGTCCTTTGGGATATCCAATTGTGACAGAGCTCGGATCTTGGTTGGGTTTGCTTCAATTCCTCTACCGGATACAATGAAGCCCAAGAGCTTTCCGGCTGGTACGCCGAAAACACATTTTTCTGGGTTAAGCTTAATGTCATATGTTCGGAGATTATCAAACGTGAGCCTCAAATCGTCTACTAGAGTTTCGACGTGCTTGGTTTTGACGACCACATCGTCTACGTATGCCTCCACTGTTTTGCCGATCTGGTTTGCCAAACATGTCTGAATCATGCGCTGATATGTTGCGCCGGCGTTTTTGAGCCCAAAGGGCATTGTGGAAGCAGAATGGGCCGTATGGGGTGATGAATGCCGTTGCGTCTGGTCGGGCTCTGCCATCTTAATTTGGTGGTAGCCGAAGTATGCGTCGAGGAAACACAATGAATCATGTCCTGCGGTAGCGTCGATAATTTGATTGATGCGGGGGAGGGGGAAGGGATCCTTTGGGCAAGCCTTGTTGAGGTCCTTAAAGTCAACGCATAGGCGCCAGGATTTGTCCTTCTTTGGTACCATCACCAGGTTTGCTAGCCAGTCCGGATGTTTTATGTCTCTGATGAATCCGGCCTCCAATAATTTGGCTAGCTCCTCTCCCATGGCCTGTCTCTTGGGTTCGAAGAGACGCTGAAGAGCCTGTTTGACTGGCTTGAATCCTTTTAGGATGTTTAGGCTGTGCTCGGCCAGCCGGGGTGGGATTCCTGGCATGTCTGAAGGGTGCCACGCAAAAATGTCCCAATTTTCGCGTAGGAATTCTCATAGTGCGGCGTCTACATCAGGATTTAATTGTGCCCCGATGGAGGCCGTTTTTGTAAGGTCCGTTGGATGGACTTCGAATTTGACTATTTCGTCCGCTGGTTTAAAGGAGGTGGACTTGGATCTCTTATCGAGTATCACGTCATCCATATTCACCATGGAGCGCAGCGCAGTGAGTTCCTTGGCCGCTAGGGCTTCGGATAGTGCCCCAAGGGCCAGTGCGGCTGTCTTATTTTCGGCGTGGAGTGCTATGTCCGGGTCACTAGCAAGAGTGATGATTCCGTTGGGCCCAGGCATTTTGAGCTTCATGTACCCGTAATGGGGTCTAGCTTGAAAAATTGTGAATGCCTCTCACCCTAATAGAGCGCGATATCCGCTGCTGAATGGGGCCACTTGGAACGTGACCTCCTTGGACCTGTAATTATCCGGCGTGCCGAACACCACATCTAGTGTGATTTTTCCTATACATCATGCCTCCCGACTGGGGATTATTCCTCTAAAGGTCGTTGTCGGTGTCAAAACCGGCGGATCTCGGGTAGGCGGTCCCGAACTGTGCGTCTAGGTGGATGGTAACAGGAGACAAGGGACATGATGTTTTTACCCAGGTTCGGGCCCTCTTGATGGAGGTAAAACCCTACTCCTGCTTGATTGATATTGATGATATGGGTAGTACAAGAGTAGATCTACCACGAGATCAAGGAGGCTAAACCCTAGAAGCTAGCCCATGGTATGATTGTTTTTCGTCCTACAGACTAAAACCCTCCGGTTTGTATAGACACCGGAGAGGGCTAGGGTTACACAGAGTCGGTTACAATGGTAGGAGATCTACACATCCGTATTGCCAAGCTTGCCCTCCATGCCAAGTAAAGTCCCATCCGGACACGGGACGAAGTCTTCAATCTTGTATCTTCATAGTCTTGGAGTCCGGCCAATGATGATAGTTCGGCTATCCGGACACCCCCTAGTCCAGGACTCCCTCAGTAGCACCTGAACCAGGCTTCAATGACGACGAGTCCGGCGCGCATATTGTCTTCGGCATTGCAAGGCGAGTTCCTCCTCCGAATAATTCATAGAAGATTGCGAACACTAGGATAGTGTCCGGCTCTGCAAAATAAATTCCACATACCACCGTAGAGAGAATAATATTTACACAAGTTCAATCTGCTGACGTATTTTGTGGCATGACGTCACACCACGGCCAAGCCTTTACTCGAATCATTTTTATTGTTCCACCTCAGCGCGTTTAGCGAAGCGGTTTCCTTGGCACGTCTTGTCAAAGCAGAGATCGTGTCCCCTTATTCCGGGATTCTCATCAATACGGACGTGGGTAACCCAACCGCGCCCGTTGGCACGCCCCCTCCATTGAAGGCGAGTCCCAAACGGTTACGGGGACGGCTCTTGGTATTCAACCCCTTTATAACGGGACCAAGGCCTGTTCTTTTTCTTCAACCTTCAATCGAATCGGCCCCTCGCCCTGAGTTTCAACACCCAAGGCTCCAGATTCAAGTGCTTCAGACCTTCGACAATGTCCGGCTCCGACCTACAGGGCCGGTGGATGCCTTCTTCCATCACGGAAGAAGACGTGCTAAAGCTGAGAGACGCCAGGTATCTAATCGGTGAAATTTCGCATAGGCTGCCCGCCCAAGGGCAAGTCATTCCCACTCCCGAGCCTGGTGAGAGCGTGGTGTTCGTGTCTCACTTCCGTTGGGGTTTAGGCTTCCCGATGGACCCCTTCGTGAGGGGGCTCATGTTTTATTATGGGCTGGAATTCCATGACCTGGATCCGGAGTCCATCCTCCACATCTCATCGTTCATTGTTGTATGCGAAGCCTTCGTCCACACCACCCCTCACTTCAGATTGTGGCTCAAGACCTTCAACGTGGAGCCGAAGATGATCGAGGGGCGGCAGGCAGAGTGCGGAGGGGCAGTTATAAGCAAGAGAGCTGACGCTCCATGGCCCGAGGGCTGTTTTCAAAAGGAGCTCGGTTTGTGGCAATAGGAGTGGTTCTACATCACCGCTCCCAGGGGCACCAGATGGGTGGTGCTGCCTGCCTTTCGCTCGGGCCCTCCACAACGGCTGGCGTCATGGGTCAACAAAGGGATTGACTGGGGGCCGTCCAAGGACGTGCCATTATTGCAGGGCGGCATTCGAGACCTCCAAGAGAGGGAGATCAATCTGGTTGTAGTGGCGCAGGTCATGCTGATTCGGCGCCTTCTGCCCTGCAAACGTCGCCCCCTCCGCCTGTGGGAATTCAATCCGGAGGGACCGCGAGCTCTCCAACACATCATGGGTGCGACACCCGTGGAGATGTATAAACTGTTCTTCGGGTCACAAGAGATGTGCTCGGACCTGACCGAGGATGCAGGTCTGAGTTGCAATAGCCCGGATACTCAATTAACTAGTCCTGTGCCCGGACACGCTGTCCATATATTTACCATAAACTTGCCCTTTAACCAGCTATCCCTTGAACAGGAGTGGATAGAAAAAGCAAAACTAATACGGTGTCCGGCCCCCCTCCCTGAGACCACGCCGGATCCTGTGTTAATCAAGATGCTGGAGGCTGCGCCTTCGGAAGAGGGCGAAGGGGAAAATAGGAAAACTACCGCCTCCGCTAAAGAGGCTCTCAAGAAAGGGGGGGATCAAGAATCCCTCCCTTCAGGGGGAGAAGAGGACCACTTCCGAAGATCCGGAGGCCAAGGCCTCAAAGCGGGGGAAGAAATCTTCACCAGAGGGTCCTGCGCCAGGAGAGGCCCCGGCCGCACTATTTCCCCAAGGGAATCAGCCCTCCAGCGAGCCGTAAGTAGAAAGGGGAGTTTTGTAATAAGGTACATCCCTGTTTTTATTTCTGAGGGTAACCAAAGTTTTTACCTTGTAGTTCGGATCTCAGCCCTTCTCAGCAGAGCTCATCTTCGGGGGATCTTCGTCCGGAGATGATGGAGAGCGAAACGCCTCCACCTGCCGCACCGTCAGGCGGGGTAGATGACCCTGAGGTGTCGTCGCGGAGGGTCTCCCTGAGTCCGGCGGGGCCGGAGAGTTCAGCACCAACTGGTGTACAGCCGAAGGAGCTGAAGGATCTGCTCGGGCGGGCGTCTATCTCAGAAGATCACCGTACGTTGATGAGTACGGTGATTGAAGAGATTTCATCCGCTGAGAGCGGGTTGCATGAGGCCGTCAGAAGTTTACTGACGGGGTTTGAGGTACGTAAAAATGATATACCTTTTGACAGTTTTGCACATAGAGTGTGCCCTGTAAAGATAGTAGCCCCTGAGACTCGGTACGTTGTCAAAAGCGATAGCGTGCCAAGGATCATAATCTCAGTTATAAGATGTCGCCCTTCCTATTCAGGTGGCGGAACGTTCGGTGGCCAGCCGGACTGATAGAGTTGCCGAACTGAAGCGGCAACTTGACGTTGCGGATGCGGACATCGCGCTGGTCAATAAACGACTTGACGAATCGCAAGGTATGTGGCTTCTCCGTGGACACCTTGTAAGGGAGCTTGATGCCCGTGCCTTACAACATGTATGCTTAATGCAGATGGCGCCGCTGCTATGGAGGACCTTCGGGCAGAGCTTGCCTGAGCCAAGGAGCAAGCCAGAAAAAGTAATGCGGCTGCCTTGAAGGCGGCCGAAGATCTAGAAGCCGAACAGGCTGCTCACTGCCGAAGAAGGGAGGAAATGGCCGAAATGGCCGTGAAGCTAAAGGGTGCTACCGACCGCTATGAGTTTCTTGAAGGAGAATGCCGAGCGGAGCAAGAGGACCTGAAGAAGGCCACCACCGAAGCCAAGGATGCCCGCTCCGCGATGAGAGCTATAAAGGAGGAGCTAGGTCAGGCCGGTGATATTGCGGCTGGAAAGCCCTTTCTGCTGCGTAGGAAGTTCAGGGATCCAAAGTATGCTCAGTTGGGCCAGTTGTGGGGTGCGGAGGATGCTTATCTGAATCTGGCGGCGAGTGCGGCGGACGCAGTCACACATTTCTGAGGCCAAAAGGATCACATAATGGAAGAGCTTTTTTGGTCTCAATTCCATAGTCCGGAGCGTCCACTTCCATTAACCGATCGGTTGGCTGAGTGGGCTGAGCTGAATAGGTTGTCCGGACTTGCCATGAAGGATGTTGTGGCTCATCTGTGGCCGAAAAGGCCCGAGCCGAAGAGTTATTTTGGCTTGGTGCAGCAGTTCCTTGATGTGGTGCCGCATATCAAGGCGATGAAGCGGTCGGCATGCATAGAGGATGCACGGATGGCTCTCGCCCGTGTCAAAACATACTGGGCAGAGATGGAGGCCACTAACGTTGCATCCCGGGATTCGGACAGGAGCCGAGTACCAGCCGAGCACTATTTTGAGGAAGTCCTACAGGGCGC
Source organism: Triticum dicoccoides (assembly GCF_002162155.2). Lineage (NCBI taxonomy): Eukaryota > Viridiplantae > Streptophyta > Magnoliopsida > Poales > Poaceae > Triticum > Triticum dicoccoides. The sequence goes on along the minus strand of NC_041389.1, from coordinate 76,637,206 downwards.
TCGTTTAATAGAGTCGCAATGCTCGAAAAACATTATGTTCAAATGACATGTATGATTTGTGAAACCATGTTTCAAATATATAATATAAGGGCTTTTTATACTTGTGCGTTCAAGTATTGAGATACCTCCTGTGCGGCCGTTAATGTATATGTGTATATAACCTGAAAGATGGCAGTCTTCGGCTTCAGCCCCCACGCACATAGTGCGGGGGTGTTTGCAAGAAAGCGCATTTTCACACTTAATCCAACGTCTTGGTCCTGTGAAGGAGGTGATAGCGTAGCAAACTAGGCAACCGGACTATAATGCTTTATCACTTCCACTTAGCCATAGGAGTTCGATGGTGGGTGAGGGAGTCCTGGACTAGGGGGTGTCCGGATAGCCGGACTATCATCATCGGCCGGACTCCAAGACTATGAAGATACAAGATTGAAGACTTCGTGCCGTGTTCGGATGGGACTTTCCTTGGCGTGGATGGCAAGCTTGGCGATACGGATATGTAGATCTCCTACCATTGTAACCGACTCTGTGTAACCCTAGCCCTCTCCGGTGTCTATATAAACCGGAGGGTTTTAGTCCGTAGGACAACAACCATTACGACAATCATACCATAGGCTAGCTTCTAGGGTTTAGCCTCCTTGATCTCGTGGTAGATCCACTCTTGTACTACCAATATCATCAATATCAATCAAGCAGGAGTAGGGTTTTACCTCCATCGAGAGGGCCCGAACCTGGGTAAAAACATCGTGTCCCTTGTCTCCTGTTACCATCCGCCTAGACGCACAGTTCGGGACCCCCTACCCGAGATCCGCCGGTTTTGACACCGACATTGGTGATTTCATTGAGAGTTCCTCTATGCCGTCACCGATAGGAAGGATGCCTCTTCCCGTCTTCAAGGATGGTATCTTTGCCAAAGGAGCCTTGGCTGCCGGCCAAACTATCCGGCTAGGTGGTTTTCTTATGACCGCATGTCCGGCCGCCGCTTCGACAATGACCTCTCAGGTTGTCAAAAGTAATCTTCAAGTCAGCTCGGAATTCGCCGAGCGGCTGGATCCAATAGAGCTCTCGTCCGTAAACGAGCTCTTGGATCACATCGCTGCCCTGGGAGTCGCTACAGACTACAATCAGATTGGGCTTAAAACTGATCTGAGAGAGATTAACTCTCCCCAGGTCACCCACCACGTTGCAGTGGTAGAGGAACAACGCGGCGACTCTTCTCCTGTATTGAAAACTAGTCATGTCCGGGCTCCCGAACCCTACATGCCGGATTCCCGCAGAGGGGCGGACTTCGATCAAGCACTGAACCTAAAGTCAGGCATCAGACCGGACTCGTTGGGCAACATCCAGCAATCCAAGCTTCCAAATTTGGAAACTTCTCGGCCCTTGAGCCTCGAGATGGGTAGGGTTCCGAACTTAATTCCACCCACCCGCCTAGACATATGCGATCTATATCTAATCCGGCAAGAGCCCGCTGAAATAGTACATCATTACTAGGCCAGATTCCTCCTGGTCATGGAAAGGATAAAGGACTGACAAGAGGAGAACGCAACCTCAATTTTTTGCAATAATTGCATGGACGAGGGAATCTTGAACGCCGTCAGCCGTCGTGAAGTTACACGCTTTGCCAACCTGGCGTCCATAGTACGAAAGTACTGTGCGATGGAGAGTTTCCGGAAAACCGAAAATAAGTTTTGGGACAATCCGGCCCCGAATACAACCCTAGTCCGCAACAAAAGGGTGCATTACACTCAGGCACCAGGTACAAAAACCAAAAAGCAAAAACCCCATAAAGGGCACGGAACCGTACTCGAGGGATGGCTTAGCGGACCCTGTAAAATTCACAGTATAGAGGGTGCCATCCCAACAAATAGCCTTCGAGCATGTTGGATATAACGGCAGGTGGCCAAAAGTGGCGAGGAGCTTCTAGCCCCGGAAAACCACTCCAACAATACCAGTACGGTATCAACAGTCTTCGAGACTTTCACATCAAATAATATGCGGAAACGAACAATCCGCAGCCTCGCCAAAGTCTACCAAGTAGCAACAACAAATCCATGGAGCAACACAGCCATCACCTTCAACGCCAGCGACGAACCTAAATTCCGAACAGCCCGAGCACCAGCCGCAATGGTACTTAGTCCAATAGTGGACGGCTTTCGACTTACCAAGGTACTCATGGATGGCGGCAGCGGATTAAGCCTCATCTACGAGGAAACTCTTCAAAAAATGGAAATAGACTGGAGCCGCATTGAGCGAAGCAGCACAACCTTCAGAGGAATAATCCCTAGCCGGGAAGCGCGCTGCACCGGAAAAATCACACTCGATGTGGTGTTTCGCTCGCCAGACAATTACACGTCCGAAGAAGTCACGTTCCAAGTGGCCCCATTCAACAACGGATATCACGCTATATTAGGACGAGAGGCATTCACAATTTTTCAAGCCGTACCCCATTACGGGTACATGAAGCTCAAAATGCCTGGGCCCGGCGGAATAATCACTCTCGTTAGTGATCCGGACATAGCACTCCGCGCCGAAAACAAGACAGCCGCATTAGCCCTGGAGGCACTATCCGAAGCCCTAGCGGAAGAAGAACTCACTGCCTGCGCTCTATGATGAATAGGGATGATGTGATACTCGATAAGAGATCCAAGTCCACCTCCTTTAAACCAGTGGACGAAATAGTAAAATTCTAGGTCCATCCAACGGACCCGACAAAAACGGCCTCCATCGGGGCGCAGTTGAACCCTGATGTAGACGCTGCACTGCGAGAATTTCTTCGTGAAAATTGGGACATTTTTGCCTGGCACCCTTCAGATATGCCGGGAATCCCACACAGATTGGCAGAACATAGCCTAAATATCCTAAAAGGGATCAAACCAGTCAAACCGGCTCTTCGACGATTTTCCGAACCCAAATGACAGGCAATGGGAGAAGAACTAGCCAAACTATTGGAAGCCGGATTCATCAGAGACATCAAACATCCGGATTGGCTAGCAAACCTGGTAATGGTACCGAAGAAGGACAAATCCTGGCGCCTATGTGTCGATTTTAAAGACCTCAACAAGGCCTGCCCAAAGGATCCCTTCCCCCTCCCCCGCATCGAGCAAATAATCGATGCTACCGCAGGGCACAATTCATTGTGCTTCTTGGACGCATACTCCGGCTACCATCAAATCAAGATGGCGGAAGCGGACCAAGCCGCAACGGCATTCATTACTCCATACGGACCATTCTGCTTCAACACGATGCCCTTCGGACTTAAAAACGCCGGTGCAACATATCAACGCATGATTCAGACATGTCTGGCTACCCAGATCGGCAAAACAGTAGAGGCATACGTAGACGACGTAGTCGTCAAAACCAAACACGTCGAAACCCTAGTAGACGATTTGAGGCTCACATTCGACAACCTCCGAGCATATGACATCAAGCTGAATCCGGAAAAATGCGTTTTCGGCGTACCAGCCAGAAAGCTCCTGGGCTTCATTGTGTCCGGTAGAGGAATTGAAGCAAACCCAGCCAAGATCCGAGCTCTGTCACAGCTAGATATTCCAAAAGACCTCAAACAAATACAAAAATTGACTGGATGCATGGCGGCTCTAAGCCGCTTTATCTCCCGTTTGGGAGAAAAGGCATTGCCCCTCAATCGCCTCCTTAGGCGCACCGAACACTTCGAGTGGACGGATGCTGCCACCGCCGGACTCGAAGAGATAAAAGTCATATTGGCAACAAATCCGGTCCTGGCCTAGCCTAACCTGGCCGAACCAATGTTGTTATACATCGCGGCAACACATCAAGTTGTAAGCGCGGTACTCGTCGTAGAACGAGAGACAGAAGGGCATAAATTCCCTCTTCAAAAACAGTGTACTACTTATCCACTGTGTTAACTCCCTGCAAGTCCCGTTACCCGCACTACCAAAAGATAGTGTATGCGGTGTTCATGGCATCCCGGAAGCTCCGACACTACTTTCAAGAGTGTTCGATAACAGTGGCTTCCGAAGTACCCCTCAACGACATTATAAACAACCGCGACGTGATGGGCAGGATTGCAAAATGGGCCATTGAGCTCTTACCATTCGATATAACCTACAAACCTCGGCGAGCTATAAAGTCGCAAGTTTTGGCTGACTTTGTCGCTGAGTGGACGGAAGCCGAACTCCCTAAAGAGTACGGCGCATACTCCAATTGGATTATGCACTTCGACGGCTCGAAAATGTTGGCCGGATTGGGGGATGGCGTCGTATTGACGTCCCCAACCGGGGACACAGTCCAATACGTACTTCAGATAATGTACACGGACTCCAACAACGCAGCCGAATACGAGGCCCTTTTACATGGCCTCCGGATGGCAATCTCCATGGGCATTCAACGCCTAGAGGTGCGTGGGGACTCAAACCTCGCAATATCCCAAGTAAATGGAGACTTTGATGCCAAGGATCCGAAAATGGCAGCCTATCGTAATGCTGTCCTCAAAATGTCAGCTCGGTTCGAAGGTCTCGAATTCCACCACGTAGCCCAGGATAATAACCAAGCAGTCGACGTACTGGCACGCATCGGCGCAAAACGTGACGCCGTCCCTCCAAACATCTTCCTGGAACGGCTCTTTAAGCCATCCGTACTATGGGAAGAGGAGTCCGGAAATAACAAACCGGAAGCAGCCGCACCAACCGACACAGAGCAATCTGACATAATCGGCGATTCAGCCGAAGAAATAACACCTTCAGCCCACGACATAATGGCAGTAATCGCCCCGTGGACAGAGCCATTCCTAGCCTACTTGCTTAGGCAGGAACTTCCCAAAGACCAAAATGAGGCCCGCTGCATAGTCCGGCGATCTAAAGCCTACAAGGTCCATGAGGGAGAACTCTATAAGAAAAGCACAACCGGAGTCCTTCAAAGGTGTATCTCCGAAGAGGAAGGGCGAAACATTCTGGCTGAAATTCATGCCGGACTAGGCGGACACCACGCTGTAGCTCGGGCCCTTGTAGGAAAGGCATTCTGTACATGATTTTATTGGCCGACGGCCCGAGCAGATGCTCAGGACTTAGTCCAAAGATGCGTCGGTTGTCAGCTCTTTTCTAATCAGAGCCATATGCCACCCACCGCCGTCAAAACTATACACATTACCTGGCCGTTCGCGGTCTGGGGGCTTGACATGGTTGGACCCCTTAAAGGGAAACCCACAAGCAAAGGTACCTATTGGTCATGGTGGATAAATTCACCAAATGGATAGAGGCCAAGCCAGTTAAAACGGCAGAGTCCGGACCAGTGATAGGCTTCATATCCGGGGTAGTACACCGTTATGGTGTCCCCCACAGCATCATCACCGATAACGGCACGAACTTCACGGCCGACGAGATTAAATCATGGTGCAAAAATATGGCCATTAAGCTTGATTACGCTTCAGTCTATCATCCTCAAACCAACGGTCAAGTGGAACGAGCGAACGGTCTAATAATGAGCGGTATCAAACCCAGACTAGTGCGGTCACTTACGAAATCTGACACGCACTGGGTAGAGGAGCTCGACTTCGTACTCTGGGGGCTGCGGACAATGCCCAACCGTACTACCGGATTCACACCATTTTTTATGGTATACGACACAGAAGCGGTTTTGCCCTGCGACATCATTCATGACTCACCTCGAGTGCGCATGTACGAAGAAAGAGAAGCTGAGCTGGATCGGCAGGACAGCTTGGACGCATTGGAGGAAGAACGCAACATCGCCAAGGCTCGTTCCGCATTCTATCAGCAGCAAGGCTCGAAGATATCAAAGCAGAGAAGTACGGGCCAAGACTTACAATGTTGGCGAACTAGTTCTACGCCTGCCGGACAAGAAAAAGGACAAACTCAAGCCCAAATGGGAAGGCCCCTTCATTATCGATCAAGTCTTGACCGGCGGAGCGTACCGTCTACGAAATGCGTTGGACAACCGACTCGAGCTGAACCCATGGAACGCAGCCCGCCTCCGAAGATTCTATGCCTAGCGTCGGACTAAGAGTTCGTCCCCTTCCCACGTCCAAATTTTTTACACTTCAGCTGTCTTTTGTTTCTCTTTTTTCTCTCACCCCTATTCATCAAAGCCTTAAAAGGCTTACTTGCGGATCGTTCGCACACAATTGATGTGCTATTCGCACTCATTATACCTGGGGGCTTCCTCACCAGAAGCTTAATTATAAGGGCTTCATGCCCAGCATGCGTGTCAAACTTCCACGTGCACCTTTTATTCACCATTATATGCATCGATATGACTAAAGTTTTGGCCAAGCTGGGTTGCCTGGCTCCTGTGCTTACCCCTACGTTCCCGATTGTTCGGCTAGGAGGTAAATGGAGCACCTCTGCGATTGTTACTACCGGGTCAGCCGGATGTGTACCTCAGACTGGGTGAAGCCGAAAGCTAGCGTTCTTAAGGGAATATTCGGTCGATGACTTGAAAGATGATTTTTTTATCAATTTATTTATCTGCCCCCAGATGTTATCCTGCTCTTTTCGCAGTCCGGACATGCACTTTAGAGCATGCCTCCTAGGGAAAGGAACCCTTAACAGAACTATTCTCCCTGGAAGATGTTTCTTACTAACCATGTAATATAACATAACTAGTTGGGCACTTGTCTGATAAAGCACTAATGACCCCTACGCCTGGTCTCCATGCATGCCCCGGTTGTTTCTTAACCGAGAAGGTATTCGGACACACTCCGGACTCTAGGGTCCCGAGGTTGAAGCGAAAAGGTCGGCAAAGACAAACGATCTACAATCCGGCTAGAAGGCATTTTACATGTCATTTTAAAATACATTGTCAAATCGACTGACTGTATTCCTCCTCAATCCCGTCTAATAGGCTGTCTAATTTACAGTCCCATTGGGAAAATTTAGCGGCCAACTCTACTTGGCCGTATACTAAACTCACAGGGATCTCCTTCCCATCGGGCCCCACAGGTCCGACCTCGGCCATGTGGTTGGGATCCGCCTTCTTGTACCGCGTCTTCACCATGGCCCAGGCCTCCCTGGCACCTTGGCGGCAGGCCGAAATCTTCCATAAATGGAAGCATTGCCGCACTCCCTGAAGCTTCTCCGCAAGCTCTCCAAGGCCCTCGGGTAGGAAGAGGGATGGCCATAAAGCCTGGACGACGCTGCTCATTGCCTGCCGAACTCGTTCGAGCAGTTGCACCAGCTCGGGAAGTTGATCACCCGTCGATACGGGCATCTCCTCCGCAGGGTGACCTGTGAGTATACCTACAGACATATTTTGTCAAATGACTTCCTCGCCGAACTCTTCTTTTCAAAGGAGTTCGCTCAAGCACTTACTATAGATGCCGCGCGAAGCCGCTGATTCTCCTTAACGGAGCCAGACAGCTCGGCCCGAACACCTTTCAGCTCTTCTCCAAGCTGGGCGTGGGCATCCTGGAGCTTGTTCCTTTCCTGCTGCACCCTCGTCAGCACCCTCTCACCGGCCTTCAGCTGGCGCAGTAGTTCTTGCCTGTCCGGATCTTGCCGGCAGCACCTGCAATGTCATTATTAGACTTGCGCGCACGCCGCACACCACTTATCTTTTTAAAAAATAATGTGTTACCAGGAGGGGTCCCTGCGTGCCCTCCTGCGGCAGCCTGTGCGGCCTCAAGTTGGGCCTTACACTCTTGCAGCTCCTGAGACAGTTGGGTATTCTTCTTTGTAAGATCCTGCATTTCAAATGATCCTTAAATTAGTTAATATAACTACTTTAAGTCTCGGGGGCTACTGGCATATACAACTATTAAAATCTCTTACCCGTATGTCTTTTACATACTGCTCCGTGGCTCTGGTCAAACCATCTTGAGCAGCACGGAGGTGCGCGTCCCCCGCGTTAAAGGCATTCAACGCCTCAGGGGAGAAGCACACATCACGAAAAACTGTCCGGCGGCGCCTGTGGTTCATGGCGCTCTCCACCACAGACTTGCTGGCGGACAGTCTGTCCGCATCCTCCGTTGGAGGAGTATCCGGCTCGCGCGTTGCGCTCGCCTCCCCCTCCAGACTAGGTGCTGGAGCCTGGCTGGTAGAGGCTGGGTTGGCAACCTCTACGCCTGCAATCCGGCGGGCGCTTTTTCTCCTACAAAAGTCATGAGCATTGAAACGCTTCCTAGGAACGTTGCTCTAAATAACGAACCATGAGCTATACCTTTGCGGTGACGTTTCAATCCGTGCCGCGCTCCTCTTCCGCCTACTGGGCCGGACTGACACTTGTTGGTCAGCCGCTGCGGGCTTGGCTTCCCGCCTTGAAGGCGCCTCCTGCAAAGCGCCATCGTATACGGTGGTCAGGAATGAGCAAGGAAGAAGTAACAGTGTCAGGACTTCGGTCACAATCACCTGGGAAGCCGGATATAGTCCGGGGTAGTTAGCCGTAATGGCGACTAAAGCATTATCCATGCTAAGCTGGTGGAACACCCCGTCGATTAGCTCCACCTTTATGTCCGGGTCCTCTTCGGAGACCGGATCCTAGGATCTCTCTGGATCCTCGGGTTGCGGAGCTGGACTAAGCATGCCCTCCACAACCCGATGCACCTCCTGCGTCGAAAGCATAATATAAGAAACTTAAACTTTGAAAGCATGGGTCGGGCACACAAAGTGTTCGCTTACCCAACGCCGAGGGCTATTCATGGAGAATCCATTCAACGGGCTCGTCTGGAGGAAATCCTCCTTCTCCCCCTTGTACAGGCCGGACAGGATCTTTGCCAGGTCTTCGGCCGATCCTGGCCCTTTGCGGCCATGACGGGTGGCATCGTCCTCCCCGTTGAAATCCAACATAGGGTGGCCCCTGTATTGCAGTGGCTACACCCCCTGCATAATGCATGTTGCCATGACTCCAATCATGGTCCACCCGGAATGGGCCAGTAACCTTATCCGGCCCATCAAATAATGGACGCTCTTGTCTTCCTCGAGCTGGGGGCTCCCCGGGCGCCAGCTAAGGCGTTTCTTCAAAGGAGCATTATTGAACTCCGGGAGGCCGATCCGAACAGGGTCCGGCAGCGGAGCATCTTCTACGTAAAACCATTCTGAAGGCCAGTCTTCGGACGCCTTCTTAGGGGTTCCGGATGGATATCCGGTCCCGGCGATGCGCCATATTTCGGCACCTCCCACTTGATATATGGACCCCTCGTGAGAGCGGGGTACAAGGCAGAACAAGCTCTTCCACATCGCAAAATGGGGCTCGACGCCCAGAAATAGCTCGCAAAGAGCTACGTAACCCGCGATATGCAGGGTAGAGGCGGGCGTGAGGTGATGGAGTTGGAGTCCGTAGAACTCCAGGAGCCCGCGGAGGAACGGATGTATAGGAAATCCGAGCCCCCTTATCAGATAGGGGACGAAGCATACCCGCTCCCCTTTGTTGGGACTTGGGGTAGCCTCCGCTTGCTTCCCACCTTGGTAGGTGGCCAGCCCGGCTCGAACCGGAACCATGAAGGCTGGAGGGAGATATCCCTCCGCTTGGAGCGTCACCAGCTCATTGTGCGTGACAGAGCATCTCCGCCAATCTCCTAGCAGAGGGCTGGGAGCGCGAGAGGAGGAGCCGCGTCGACGGTCCATGATGGAATGGATTTTTGGTCAAAGGCGCTCCGATGAGTACTCGCGGAAGGAAGATGGTGTGATTTGGATCTGGATTCTTGCCTCTCTTATAGGCAGATTATTTGCGCAGCTAGGGGGTAAAACATAAAAGATACCCTGGCTTTTCGCATTCGTGCGACGCGTGGAAGAAGTCCATTATTGGGCGTGGAAGCCAAGAAGCGCGACATTGATAAGGAAGCCGGACACTGTTCGGCAGGTACATGGAACTTAAAGGAGAACCCGCCTTGCAACGCCGAAGACTACATACGCACTGGACTTATTGTCATTGAAGCCTGGTTCGGGGGCAACTGAGGGAGTCCTAGACTAGGGGGTGTCCAGATAGCCAGACTATCATCATCGGCCGGACTCCAAGACTATGAAGATACAAGATTGAAGACTTCGTCCCGTGTCCGGATGGGACTTTCCTTGGCGTGGAAGGCAAGCTTGGCGATACGGATATGTAGATCTCCTACCATTGCAACCGACTCTGTGTAACCCTAGCCCTCTCCGGTGTCTATATAAACCGGAGGGTTTTAGTCCATAGGACAACAACCATTACGACAATCATACCATAGGCTAGCTTCTAGGGTTTAGCCTCCTTGATCTCGTGGTAGATCCACTCTTGTACTACCCATATCATCAATATCAATCAAGCAGGAGTAGGGTTTTACCTCCATCGAGAGGGCCCGAACCTGGGTAAAAACATCGTGTCCCTTGTCTCTTGTTACCATCCGCCTAGACACACAGTTCGGGACCCCCTACCCGAGATCCGCCAGTTTTGACACCGACAGTGGGGCTACTATATAGCCCCTAGGGGCACCACGCTCTCCGAATTCGGGGCGCGTATGTGCCTGACCGGGAAACGGTCCTTCGTCAAAGCGGGGGAATTCTAAACATTCCGGTGGTTGATCGAGTGGTTGACCAGTCTCTCACTATATCATGACAGTCGGTTTTCAGCTTTCTCTACTGAGGTGCTCACCAGGCCGAACCGGGGCACAATCGCAGTAGTTCTTCTGGTGCCGCGTTAGGTGATAGTACGGAATGTAAGGCAGCAAAACACAGGAGCCGGGCAAACCCAACATTTGACCAAAGACATGATTCGGAGCTGATGCATATAAGGCCTAACTCGAGACGCCGAACACTCCCTAAGGTATTCGTTCTTTATGAAAACGGGCAGAATGATGCCCTAAGCCCCTAGTGTCTAGGTACGCGCGAAAACTTCTGACGCGGCTGATGCCAAAACGCGAGCCTCCTCCTCAGTTATGGTAAGAAACCGGGGGATGTGTATCAACAAGAGACAGTAAAAAAGGTTTACGCAGGGTCTTAATCTGAAAAGAATCCTTGCAACGGGTCCCTACTTCACGTCTGCACCTGTGTCTCCGTTGTGCCGTATCCTGGACGGGTGTAGCACGTTGTTCATCTGTAAAAGAGAAGAACTTAGTTTGAAAAAAGAGATCGTGCGAAACGTGTATTTTTAAAATAAACAGAGTATGATTCAAAAATGGATAAAATTGAGCTTTATTGGCTCTTATTGTACATGCGTGCAGCCCCTTGTAGGGGGGGTACGCGGCTACTAAGCTCCTTGTTTATTGGTGCCGGACTCGCCTAACCGTGTCCGGGGTCTCAATGACCTGTTTAGGTGCTTCAATCAGCAAGGCCGGATGAATGCGTGGTTGTGAAGGTAGTCTCACATTCTTCCGTATTCGAGGAACACTCGAAGTTTCCTTTTAATGAGATGATGCCACGTGGACCGGGCATTTTAAGTGTAAGAGATGCATAATGCGGTATTGCATTAAAGCGGGCAAAAGCTTCGCGTCCCAATAGTGCTTGGTAGCTACTTTTAAATGGGGCGATGTGGAAGACTAACTTTTCGTGACGGAAGTTGTCGGATGAGCCGAACACAACTTCTAGTAGTAGACAGCCCGTACAATGGGCATATGGGCCTGGCATCACTCCTTTAAAGGAACTGTTGCTATGGTGAATTTTTTTTGGGTCTATCCCCATTCTGCGGATTGTGTCCTGGTATAACAGGTTTAGATCACTGCCGCCATCCATTAGGACTTGTGTAAATTGCAATCCGTCGATTATAGGATCTAATATCAGAGCAGTCCATCCTGTGTTCTGGATACTTCCAGAGTAGTCCTGATGGTCAAAGGTGATTGGTTTTCACTACCAGTGTTGGGACTCCGTTGGGGTAGACCGTGCGGCGCGTACTTTAGTGGGTGCCGCTCTATTTTTCGCTGTTATCACTTGAAGTGAATTTACTGTTTTGAACTCTTGTGGGAAATTCTTTTGTTTTCCGGTGCTCTGCTTATGGGGTTCGTCATCATCCTCACTTGGTGTGTCGAGCCCCTTGTGTTCGGCGTTAAGTCGGCCGGACTGCTTGAAAACCCAACAATCTCTGTGGTATGGTTTGCAGGCTTCCCGGGGGTGCTGTGGATTTGGCATATCTTGTCCAAGATTTTGTTTAGGTTAGATAGCTCGTCGCTATTGTCCTTGAGAGGCAGTGTTTTGTTGTTCGGCCAAGAGCTTTTGAATCCGGCCTTAACTGCCGTGCTCTTTGGGTCATTTCCCTTAGTCCGGTGCTGGTCCTTTCTGCGTCGTGGTTTCCCATTTCCATCCCTAACCTCGGATGTACTTGGGTCGCTGGTGCTGCATCTTGCCAGCCAGCTATCCTCTCCCGTGCAAAAGCGGGTCATGAGGCTTGTTAGTGCAGCCATTGTTCTTGGCTTTTCCTGGCCGAGGTGTCTGGCGAGCCATTCGTCTCGGATGTTATGTTTGAAGGCTGCTAAGGCTTCGGCGTCCGGACAGTTGACTATTTGGTTCTTTTTGGTGAGGAACCTGTTCCAAAATTTGCGGGCTGACTCTCCGGGCTGTTGGGTTATGTGACTTAAATCGTCTGCATCCGGAGGGCGGACATAAGTCCCTTGAAAATTTGCCCGAAACGCATCCTCGAGATCTTCCCAACTTCCAATGGTATTTTCTGGGAGGCTTTTGAGCCAATGCCATGCTGGCCCTTTGAGCTTGAGGGGTAAGTATTTTATGGCGTGGAGGTCATCTCCTCTAGCCATATGTATGTGCAGGATGTAATCCTCAATCCAGACTCCGGGGTATGTTGTTCCGTCATATGCCTCCATATTTACGGGCTTGAATCCCGCTAGGAATTCATGATCCAGCACCTCATCGGTGAAACATAGGGGGTGTGCAGCGCCCCTGTATTTGGGTGTGCCATGATTTTCGAGTACTCGACGTGTTGTGTTGCTTTCTGGAGCCTGCTCTCTTGGCCCATAAATGGATCTGACCGGGCCATCCTTTTTGCGAGGATCCTTATGTGGATCACGTGCCGGCTTGTGTGCGGTGCCACTTGCCGCTCTTTGTTTGTCATGTGGTCGTCTATCCGACCAGGCGACCTCTTTGTTTTTTGATTGTGGGGGCTCTACGGCCTCCTCGTCAAATTCAGGCAACAACTTGCGCCTCGGGTAGCTCTTTGCTTGGTGACTATCGCCGTATTTGTCTGCGGTCTTGAGTACCTTGCTCCATCTCATTCTGAGTACGTCTTCCGCTGTTTTGAGCTTCCGCTTCTGCTTCTTCAGACTTCGTGCAGTGTCGACGAGCCTGTTGTGGAGGTTCTTCTGCTCCAACGATGTGTCCGGCGTGAGATCATCCGGACAGTTGTTTTTGCCGGGGATGGGTTGTTTGTCCAATTCATCCTGTCCGGATGGTTGTTTGGGGGTATGTTCGTCGTCCAATGGTTCTCCCTGCTCTATGGCTGGGTCATTGTCGAGGAGGGACTTTGGGCGGTGCTTGCGTCACCGTTTCGGCTGTTTTCAGGTGAATTATCCTTCGCAACGTCCTGTTGCTCCTCGTTATCGCTTCCTTTAGGTGTATCCACCATATATACATCGTAGGTTGAGGTGGCTTTCCAGTGCCCTGTAGGCGCTGGTTCTTGGTCGTCTCCGGCATCGTCGTCCATACCGTCGATGTCTAGCATGTCGGTTAAGTCGTCGACAGTGGCTACAAAGTGGGCGGTGGGTGGGCTTTGAATTTCTTTGTTGTCCGCATCCCAACCGTCCTGACCATAATCCGGCCAGGGCTCTCCTGATAAAGAGAGATACTTTAGCGAATTCAGGATGTCCCCAAAAGGCGAGTGCTGAAAGATGTCCGCAGCGGTGAACTCCATGATCAGCGCCCAATCAGATTCGATTGGAAGGGGCGCGGGAGGTTCGGAGTCCGGCGAGGAGTCCGGCGCCTCGGAGTCACGAGCTTCACAAGGGACGGGGTCGGTATTCGGCTCCATCGCCGTAGAGGTAGCAGCCCCCGAGGTGGTGTCTAGCCACCCATCCTCGATCGGCGCAGTCGGCTCTGAGTCAAGGGTCAGAGCGGACTCTTGTGTGGCCTCCAGGGCACTGTCCGGCAGCAGAGCTAAATCATGCCCATCGTGACAGTGCGGCGCGCTTGGCTGTGGCTCGAATCCGTCGAAGATCAAGTCTCCACGGATGTCGGCCGTATAGTTCAAACTTCCAACTCTGACCTAATGGCCAGGGGCGTAGCTTTCGATCTGCTCCAGATGGCCAAGCGAATTGGCCCGCAGTGCAAAGCCGCCGAATACGAAGATCTGTTCGGGAGAAAAGTCTCACCCTGGACCGCGTCGTTGTTGATGATCGAAGGAGCCATCGAGCCTATGGGCGACGACAGAGAGGAACTCTCAATGAAAGCACCAATGTCGGTGTCAAAACCGGCGGATCTCGGGTAGGGGGGTCGCGAACTGTGGGTCTAGGCGGATGGTAACAGGAGACAAGGGACACAATGTTTTTACCCAGGTTTGGGCCCTCTCCATGGAGGTAAAACCCTACTCCTGCTTGATTGATATTGATGATATGGGTAGTACAAGAGTAGGTCTACCACGAGATCAAGGAGGCTAAACCCTAGAAGCTAGCCTATGGTATGATTGTTTTTCGTCCTACAGACTAAAACCCTCCGGTTTATATAGACACCGTAGAGGGCTAGGGTTACACAGAGTCGGTTACAATGGAAGGAGATCTACACATCCGTATTGCCAAGCTTGCCCTCCACGCCATGGAAAGTCCCATCCAGACACGGGACGAAGTCTTCAATCTTGTATCTTCATAGTCTTGGAGTCCAGCCAATGATGATAGTTCGGCTATCCGGACACCCCCTAGTCCAGGACTCCCTCAGTCGTGCTGCTTCGCTCAATGAGGTTCCAGTCTATTTCCATTTTTCGGAGGGTTTCCTCGTAAATGAGGTTCAATCCGCTGCCACCGTCCATGAGTACCTTGGTAAGGCGAAAGCCTTCCACTATTGGACTGAGGACCAATGCGGCTGGTCCTCGGGCTGTTCGGAATTTAGGTTCGTCACTGGCATTAAAGGTAATGGCCGTGTCACTCCATGGGTTTATTGTTGCTACTTGGTAGACTTCGGCAAGGTTGCGGAGTGTTCGTTTCCGCATATTATTTGATGCGAAAGTCTCGAAGACTGTTAATACCGTACTGGTATCCTTGGGCTGGTGCTCTGGAGTTAGAAGCTCTTCGCCACTTTTGGCCACCTGCCGTAGTATCCAACATGCTTTAAGGTTATGAGTTGGAGTGGCGCCCTTTGTACTATGAATTTTGCAGGGTCCATTGAGCCATCCTTCCAGTACGGTTCCATGCCCTATAGAGGGTTTTTGCTTTTTGGTATTCAACCCAGGTGCCTGGCGATGATGCACCCTTTTATTTCGGACAGGGTTGTATTCAGGGCCAGATTGTCCCAAAAAATTGATTTCGGTTTTCCAGGCGCTTTCCATCACACAGTACTTTCGTACTATGGATGCCAAGTCAGTGAAGCGTGTAATTTCACGACGACTTACGGCGTTGAGGATTCCCTTGTCCGTGCAATTATTGGGGAAGAATGAAATCGTGTCCTCCTCATGGCAGTCCTTTATCCTGCTCATAACCAGGAGGAATCTGGTCCAGTAATGGTGTACTGTTTCTGCGGGCTCTTGCCAGATTTTGGATGGATCGCTTATGTTTGGGTGGGCGGGTGGAATTAAATTCGGAACCCCATCCAATCTAAGACTCAGGGGCCAAGAAGTTTCCGAACTTGGAAGCTTGGGTTCTTGGATGTTGTCCAATGAATCTAGCCCGCTGCCTGACTTTAGGTACAGGGCTTGAGTGACATCCTCCCCTCTGCGGGAATCCGGCATGGAGGGACCGGGAATCTGGACATAGCTAGTCCTTAAAATAGAGGAAGGGTCGCCGTATTGTTGCTCAACCACAGCAACATGGTGGGTTACCTGGGGGGGAGTTGATCTCTCTCAGATCGGGTTTAGGCCCAATCTAATCGTAGTCTGTAGCGACTCTCAGGGCGGCGATGGGATCCAAGAGCTCGTTTAAGGAAGAGATCTCCATCGGATCTAACTGCTCGGCGAGTTCCGAGCTAACGTGAAGATTGCTTTGGATGACCCGAGAAGTCATCGTCGGCGCGGCGGCCGGACAGGCGGTCATAAGGAAACCGCCTAGCCGGAGAGTTTGGCCGATAGCCAAAGCTCCTTTAGCAACAGTGCCATCTTTAAAGACGGGATGAGGCATCCTTCCTGATGGCGACGGCACAGAGGAACTCTCAATGAAAGCACCAATGTCGGTGTCAAAACCGGCAGATTTCGAGTAGGGGGTCCCGAACTGTGCGTCTAGGCGGATGGTAACAGGAGACAAGGGACACGATGTTTTTACCCAGATTCGGGCCCTCTCGATGGAGGTAAAACCCTACTCCTGCTTGATTGATATTGATGATATGGGTAGTACAAGAGTAGATCTACCACGAGATCAGAGAGGCTAAACCCTAGAAGCTAGCCTATGGTATGATTGTTGTTCGTCCTACGGACTAAAACTCTCTGGTTTATATAGGCACCGAAGAGGGTTAGGGTTACACAGAGTCGGTTACAATGGTAGGAGATCTACATATCCGTATCGCCAAGCTTGCCTTCCACGCCAAGGAAAGTCCCATCCGGACATGGGACAAAGTCTTCAATCTTGTATCTTCATAGTCCAGGAGTCCGGCCAAAGGTGATAGTTCGGCTATCCGGACACCCCCTAGTCCGGGACTCCCTCAAACACCTTCCATGCGCCTCTATGCGTCATGTCGTAGAGCCTCCGAAGCGTCTGGTGTTCGGATGGGACGAACTCCCACAGGTTAGATGCCCGCCTTTAGCACGGGAGAATCCGGCGAACGAGCATGACCTGGATCACGTTGACAAGCTTGATGTTCTTGTCCTTCATGCTTTTAATGCAGTTTTGGAGTCCAGTCAGCTCTGTAGATTCGCCCCAGGGCAGGCCCTTCCTTTCCCAGGAGGTGAGCCGCATGGGGGCTCCGGATCAGAACTCAGGGGCCGCCGCCCAGTTGGCATCGCGCGACACGATGATGTAGAACCACCCTGACTGCCACCCCTTCACGGTTTCCACAAAGGAGCCGTCAAGCCAGGTCACATTACGCATCTTGCCCACCATGGCTCCTCCGCACTCCGATTGCTGGCCGCTCACAATCTTTGGCTTCACGCAGAAGGTTTGCGGCCACAAGCCGAAATGAGGCTTGATGCGGAGGAAGGCCTCGCATACGACGATGAACGCCGAGATGTTGAGGACGAAATTCTGGGCTAGATCATGGAAATCCATCCCGTAGTAGAACATGAACCCGCGGACGAAGGGATGAAGTGGGAATCCCAGTCCACGGACGAAGTGGGCAACAAACACGACCCTCTCGTGGGGTCCTGGGGTCGGAATGACCTGCCCGACGTCCGGTAGCCGGTGCGCTATGTCTGCGGCCAAGTATCCGGCCGCCCGAATATTTGCGATGCGCTCTCCTTGACAGTGGAAGCCACATGAGGGAGTCCCGGACTAGGGGGTGTCCAGATAGCCGAACTATCATCTTCGTCCGGACTCCTGGACTATGAAGGTACAAGATTGAAGACTTTGTCCCGTGTCCGGATGGGACTTTCCTTGGCGTGGAAGGCTAGCTTGGTGATACGGATATGTAGATCTCTTACCATTTTAACCGACTCTGTGTAACCCTAACCCTCTTCGGTGCCTATATAAACCGGAGGGTTTTAGTCCGTAGGACGAACAACAATCATACCATAGGCTATCTTCTAGGGTTTAGCTTCTCTAATCTCGTGGTAGATCTACTCTTGTACTACCCATATCATCAATATCAATCAAGTAGGAGTAGGGTTTTACCTCCATCGAGAGGGCCCGAACCTGGGTAAAAACATCGTGTCCCTTGTCTCCTGTTACCATCCACCTAGACGCACAGTTCGGGACCCCCTACCCGAGATCCGCCGGTTTTGACACCGACATTGGTGCTTTCATTAAGAGTTCCTCTATGTCGTCATCTTTAGGCCCGATGGCTCCTCTGATCATCAACAACGATGTGGTCCAGGGTGAGACTTTTCTCCCCGGACAGATCTTCGTATTCGGCGGCTTTGCACTGCGGGCCAATTCGCTTGGCCATCTGGACCAGATCGAAAGCTACGCCCCTAGCCATCAGGTCAGATTAGGAAGTTTGAACTACATGGCTGACGTCCGCGGAGACTTGATCTTCGACGGGTTCGAGCCACAGCCAAGCGCGCCGCACTGTCACGAACGGCATGATCTAGCTCTGCCGCCGGACAGTGCCCTGGAGGCCGCACTAGTGTCCGCTCCGACCATTAGCTCGGAGCCGACTGCGCCGATCGAGGACGAATGGCTGGACACCACCTCGGGGGCTGCTATGTGTACGGCGATTGAGCCAAACACCAACCCGGTCCTTTGTAAAGCTCGTGACTCCAAGGTGCCGGACTCCTCTTCGGACTCCGAACTTCCCGCACCCCTGCCAATCGAATCCGATTGGGCGCCGGTTATGGAGTTCACCGCCGTGGACATCTTTCAGCACTCGCCCTTTGGCAACATCCTGAATTCACTAAAGTCTCTCTCTTTATCAGGAGAGCCCTGGCTGGACTATGGTCAGGAAGGTTGGGATGCGGACGACAAAGAAATTCAAATCCCACCCACCACCCACTTCGTAGCCACTGTCGATGATTTAACCGACATGCTCGACTTCGACTCCGAAGACATCGACGGTATGGATGACGATGCAGGAGACGACCAAGAACCAGCGCCTACAGGGCACTGGAAGGCCACCTCGTCATACGACATTTACATGGTGGATATCCCAAAAGATGGGAATGGCAATGGAACAACGGAGGATGACCCCTCCAAGAAACAGCCTAAGCGCTGGCGTCAGCGGCGCCGCTCTAAATCCCGCCACAGCAAAAACGGTGATTCCGGCACGGGAGACAATAACACCCCGGACAGTGCCAAAGACAACTCCCTCCAGCGGGATTCAGTGCGGGAGGATGGAGAAGCCAGCCCTCATGAGAGAACGGCAGGCAGAGAGGTAGAGGACGATAATTACATGCCTCCCTTCGAAGACGAGGCAAGCCTCAACGACGACGAATTTGTCGTGCCTGAGGATCCCCATCGAACAAGTGTGTTTCAAACGCAGGCTTATGGCCACGGCAAGTAGCCTCAAGAAAAAGCAACAACAACTTAGAGCTGACCAAGACCTGCTAGCCGACAGATGGACTGACGTCCTTGCAGCCGAAGAGTATGAACTCGAACGCCCCTCCAAGAGCTACCCAAAACGCAGGCTGCTACCCCGATTAGAGGAGGAAGCACCTAAACCTACATCACCATTGCATGATATGGCCGACCGGCCACCTCGTGGCCACGACAGAGAGGCCTTTCGGCCCTCCACTCAAGCCGCACCCCGGCGCCGCTCAAAAAATACCAAGACGCGGGAAAACGCGCCAGACCTGCGGGATATACTGGAGGACAAGGCAAGGCAAACAAGATTGATCTACGGATCGCGTGGGCGCCCCACGATACGTGATGATAACCGTCACGCCGGATATGGCAATTCCGACCGGGCCAAACACAGTAGACAAATCTCATTTGAGCTGCGTCATGATATAGCCCAATACAGAGGCGCCGCACACCCACTATGCTTCACAGACGAAGTGATGAATCATCAAATCCGTGAGGGTCTCAAACCCGTGAACATTGAATCATACGACAGCACAACAGATCCTGCGGTCTGGATTGAGGACTATCTCCTCCATATCCACATGGCCCGCGGTGATGATCTACATGCCATCAAATACCTCCCACTCAAGCTTAAAGGACCAGTTCGGCATTGGCTTAACAGCTTGCCAGCAGAGTTAATCGGTTGTTGGGAAGACTTGGAAGCCGCATTCCTCGACAACTTCCAAGGCACCTACGTGCGACCACCAGACGCCGATGACCTAAGCCACATAATTCAACAGCCAGAAGAATCGGCCAGACAATTCTGGACACGGTTCCTAACCAAGAAAATCAAATCGTCGACTGTCCGGATGCAGAGGCCCTTGCAGCCTTCAAACATAACATCCGCGACGAGTGGCTTGCCCGGTACCTAGGACAGGAAAAGCCGAAATCCATGGCAGCCCTCACAACACTCATGACCCGCTTCTGCACGGGAGAGGATAGCTGGCTAGCTCGTAGTAACAATATGACCAAGAGCCCTGGTAATTCGGATACCAAGGACAACAACGGCAGGTCGCGTCGCAACAAGCACAAGCGCCGCATTAATGGCGATAATACTGAGGATACGACAGTCAATGCTGGATTCAGAGGCTCTAAACCCGGTCAGCGGAAAAACCCATTCAAAAGAAATACACCGGGCCCGTCCAATTTGGACCGAATACTTGATCGCTCGTGCCAGAGACACGGCACCCCCGAACAGCCAGCCAATCACACCAACAGGGATTGTTGGGTGTTCAAGCAGGCAGGCAAGTTAAATGCCAAAAACAATGACAAGGGGCTGCATAGCGATGACGAGGAGGAGCCCCGGCCGCCGAACAATAGAGGACATAAGGGCTTTCCCCCACAAGTGCTGTCACATCCCTAGCTTCTGGCATTGCTCTAGGCTAGCTTCATGTGTGCATCATGTCTATATTTTTGAAACTTGAATTGAGGAATATTGGAAGCCTCAAAACCCTAAATAAAAGAGGGGCAAAAACCCTAGAAATCTCATTCATTGCTCCAAAAGGCTCTTCTTAAATGTTTGATAATTTTTGGTAAGGGTTTTGGTCCCAACCAAAATATTGAACATTTTTAAGGATTTATTTTTGGGACTTTGAATTTAAATCATTAGCTATTTGAATTTGAATTATATTCATATAATTAGAATATAATTTCAAATACCCCTGAAATATTTTATGAGCTTTTGGAAAAGTCCATCTAGCCAAATAAAATTATTCAGAGGAGTTTTTGGCATTGTTTGAATTTGTTTAAAATTCAAAACAGTGGCAAAACGAAATTAAATAAAACAAAACAGAAGAAAAAAATAAGAGAGAGAGAGAGAGAAGGACTTACCTGGCCTCACCCGTGCAGCCCACCAGAACCGGCCCAGCCGGCCCAGCCCGCCACCGCTACTCCCCCCCCTGTCGTCTTCCTCTTGCCAGTGGGAGCAGCTGCGTGCTCGCACGCGCGCGGCCGAGGAGGCCACCTCCTCCCTGCCTGGCTGCCTCCTCCTTCCCTGGTCCCTCCCGCGACGCCACGCAGCCCCGACCCCCTCTCACTTCTCCCTCGCTCTCTGGACCTCCCTCCCCCTCGCTCCTCTGTTTCCCCTCCCGCGACCGAACGGAGCCGCCGCCACCGACGAGAGCCAACCGTGGCTACCGGCCACCCCACGGCTCACCGACGCCCCAGGAAGCTCCGCCGGTCCTCCCTCTACCTCCTCAACGAGCCACGAGGCCCCGGACATGCCACAACACCGCCCTCGATGCCTTCTTCAACCTCGGGACCGCCGGCCATCTTCGTCAAATTCGCCGGCTCCGGACCGTCCCCGACCTCGCCGAGCGTCCCCTCGTCATCGCCGTGAGTCACTGACCCTCTCCCCTAACTCAGCATGCTCCCCTCCGTGCCGTAGCGCCGTTCCCCACGAGCACCGAAGCCACCGTCCGCCATTGCTGCTGCACGCATAGCCTCCGTGCTCCCCTGGCCTCACTGAGCTGCTCTTAGTGCTCCCCATGTCTAGCAGGTGCTGCCCAGCCTCTCCATTTGCTCACTGATGCACCGTAGCGACGCGCCCGAGCACCACCGAACACCATCGCCGCCAAAGCTCGTCGCCGGCATGAGTTCCGGCGACCCCACGACCTCCCACTCGGTCCTCTGGATGCGCGGGAGCAAGGGCCATCCCCTGGTGCCCTCAGCGCGCCAAACTGACGCCTCTAGCGCAAGTCCGGCGTGCCCCGCCGTGTTCTGTGGTCGCTGTCGGCTGGTCTCCGGCGTGCTGACGTGGCGTCGTCGTTAGGGGCTAATGACCCTGCTAACTAACCCTGTGACACTGACAGCGGGCCCCGTAGCGGGTCAATGCCCGAGTCAACGCGGGATTAGCCCCTGTGTCGTTGACATGTGGACCCCACACGTCAGGTTTGACCCGAGCCGGCCCCTGTTGACTTGCTGACATCATGCCAACGTCATGCTGACGCAGTAATGTTTTCTGGATTTAATTTAATTCTAAAATTCCAGAAAATGAATATAAACTTCTAAAATTCATAGAAAATTAACCGTAACTCCAAATTAAATAATTTATATATGAAAAATTATCAGAAAAATTCAAGGAATCCATCTGTACCATTTTCATGCATGTTAGAACAACTTATAGCTGCTGTTTAGCACAAATCAAATAAAGGGCATTTAAATAATCACATATGGAGTTTGAATTTGAATCTTGTATTCAAACCAACTTCATTTAATCTGTTGCTAGTTGCATTGGCTCAAAACACATTCATTTTGCCATGTCATGATCATGCATCATATTGTGCATTGCATTGATTGTGTTCCCTTCTGTGTTGCCGGTATTTGTCCCCTCTCGATAGACGTGATACCGATGATGTGATCATTGACACTGATGAAGACTCAATGTTATCTTCAAAAGTGCCAGGCAAGCAAAACCCCCTTGTTCATTCCGATACAATCCTACTCTCTCGCTCCTGCTCTCTTTTACTGCATTAGGACAACAACGATTCATCTGTTACTTGCTGCGGTAGCTGAACCCCTTTATCCTTTGCATGACCTGTCATTCCACAGTAAATAGATGAAACCCACTAGTATGAGTAGGAATTGTTTGAGCCCTGTTGTGCCTACTCATTCATGCTTGTTTGTCATGCCTGCTACTGCTTAGAGTTGAGTCAGGTCTGATTCATCGGGGATGAATCAGAGGCGTGTGAACATGTCCTACTGTGTGTGAGCTAAGTGTGTGAACACGATTTGGTAAAGGTAGCGGTGAGAGGCCATGTAGGAGTACATGGTGGGTTGTCTCATTGCAGCCGTCTTCAGGAACTGAGTTCTGTGTTTGTGATCCATGATCAGTTACTACCACACATTGGGTTCCGGTAACTCGACCCCTCTCGACTTATTAATCAACATGATCTCTGTCCAGGAGTTGCAACTAGTTTCTGGTGTTTGTAGGTAGTGTTAGTAGTCTACCAAGTGGCACCCGGTACAGGTGGGCTTGGGACAGACTAGGCACAGTGGCACGGTGTACCAAGCGTACATCCACCCGTCGAGGTGGGCTTGGGAACCCTGCACACATCGTTTGGGGCCGTAAGCGACACCCCGGCCGGATCTCCTTGCGGATGGAACCCGAATAGGCGATAAACCTGGACTAGAGACTTGTTCGGTTAGTCAGGTCGTGGCCGACTCCCTCGCCCGGCTTCCGCTTGAAGGTTGCCGAGGTACATGACGTGTACAGGGCGGTAAGTGGCGAGAGCGTGTGTGAAGAAGTACACCCCTGCAGGGTTAACATCATCTATTCGAATAGCCGGATTCCTCGGATATGGAAACGTGGACCCCTTATATCAGTTCATAGACAAGTGAAAGTGGATACTCTAAGATACGCAAGATAAGCGTGAGTGCTATGGATGGCGTTCTCGTAGGGAGACGGGAGCGGATCCATAGTGGTGTATTGATATGGTGAATATGTGGACTCGTGTGCGCCACCTCAAAGAGTCGCTTGCAGTCGTAGTTTAGGATAGCCACCGAGTCAAAGCTGGCTTGCTGCAGTTAAACCCCACCATCCCTTTGTTGATAATGATGCATATGTAGATAGTTCTGATGTAAGTCTTGCTGGGTACATTTGTACTCACGTTTGCCTATTTTATGTTTTTGCAGAGAGACTTCAGTCTCACTAGTATTTCCGCGTGGTCTTCGACGTTTAGCTTGTTACCTCAGCTACGATCTTGTGCCTCGGCAGGATTTGGTAGATAGTCAGGCTTCTCAGCCTTTTTCATTTATAGATGTCTGTACTCAGACATGATAGCTTCCGCTTGTGCTTGATTTGTATGCTCTGAATGTTGGGTCATGAGACCCATGTTTGTAATATCTCGCTCCTCGGAGCCTATTGAATAGATTACTTGAGTCATAGAGTCATGTTGTGATGCCATGTTGTATTTGCACATATCGAGCATATTGTGTGTATGTTATTGAAATGCTTGGTATGTGTGGGATCTCACCATCTAGTTGTTTATCTTTAGTAGCCTCTCTTATGGGGAAATGTCTCCTAGTGTTTCCACCGAGCCATGGTAGCTTGCTACTGCTCCGGAACACTTAGGCTGGCCGGCATGTGTCCTTCTTCGTTCCTGTGTCTGTCCCTTCGGGGAAATGTCACGCGGTGAATACCGGAGTCCTGTTAGCCCGCTACAGCCCGGTTCACCGGAGTCCTGCTAGCCCAGTGCTACAGCCTGGATTCACTCGCTGATGACCGACACGTTCGATGCTGGGTCATGGATGCCTGTCCCTATAAGTCTGTGCCGCTTTGGGTTTACGACTAGCCATGTCAGCCCGGGCTCCTTATCATATGGATGCTAGCGACACTGTCATATACGTGTGCCAAAAGGCGCAAACGGTCCCGGGCAAAGGTAAGGCGACACCCGTGGGAATACCGTGCGTGAGGCCGCAAAGTGATATGAGGTGTTACATGCTAGATCGATGTGGCATTGAGTCGGGGTCCTAACAGCGTTGGTATCAGAGCTTGACTGCCTGTAGGATTACCAAGCCAAACTGGTCGAAGTTGAGTCTAGAAATTCTTTAGTTATATAAGGGAATTGATTGTGGGATGGAACGTAAGGCTCTTTTTACTCCTTATACCTCATGCCCTTCTGATCTGAGTCATCTTATCTTTCCTGCGGGGATTAAGAACTAGGCTATCTCTTCTTTCTATTAGGATCACGTGTTACTAATCGGTAGACTTATAAGATTGTTGGATTTAAGTCTCAGTTCAGTTCCTACTACTTCCGTATGTTAATTGTTGATCTCGGAACCTTGATATTGTGCTTCTGAGTGGTTATGCCACCATTTTTGTGATTGTCTCAAATCTTTTTGAGCAATTATAGCCGTTATGTTGTCCGAGTCATCCCAGGTTTCTAAATAGTCCGATGCATTTGCAAATCCCTTCCTTCTGTTTCCGATGTTCCCATGGGCCAGATTAACCACACTAATCGGTGTGTTGAGGTAATTATTGCCTCGACATATATGTTGGAATTATTATTATGACCCTAAGTGCTTAGGGGATCATCTAGTGGTCTAGCCATGATTTGTGTCCTAGTGTGAAGATTCTGGCCTTTATTCTCGGAAGCATCCCGTGATGCTACTTAGTAGTAGGTATTCTACTCCTGGGTTCTGAACCCGAGATTCACTCTACCTACTTCATGTTGATAGTAATTGCTAGTGCCTTTAGGATATTAGTAACCTTTGCGATAGTCCTTGAAGTCCGTGGTATCTTCTTCTTCCAAATACCATGAACTACTTATGGCAGATGTTTATTGGATCAAAAAAAAATCACAATTAGAGTACTCTTGAGGAGTTCTCCATTCATAAATCGTGACTCTGCCAGTTCTACCTTTCTGCATGGGTTATCCGGAAGAAATATGTTGAACTTGGTTCGACATACTAATCTATGCATCCACAACTCCGAAAGTTATATGTTCCTTTGAGTTGTTCTCTTTAGTTGCATTCTGACCCTCGTCTATCAATTGATAGTCAAGAGTATGCGTGCGTTCGTTCATCGATGCCTATGACTCTTGTGGTCTGTCAAGCCATTCTATTCCGGAATGACTAGGAGAAACAAACTCCAGTACCTCTTCCATATCTAGGATTGGGTCAAAGTAGTTGTATTCCACAGATCAAATGCCAATCCAGCTTTTGGTTCTGCTCTACCTTGGAGTATTACATATTTTATATCGAGATTGTTATAGGAATTGCACACCATCCCATGAACTCTTGGTACAATGACACTTCTTGCCATCACTGTTCATTCCTCGGCCCTTGTGTTGATGCAACCGGAATACCGACAAATGAATTGTGATGTGTGAAATCAATACTGCTAGCAACTCTGTTGCTTGGTAGTTAAAGGATAATAATTTCATTCTTAGTATGTTGGTTTTCGAATCATCCTTCTAAGACTGATCGTGCTACCTAGTCCTTATTTCGGTGCACCCTTCGATTGATGAGTTAGGATCTTGTCAAGTCCTCACTCATTTGATCATATCGTCTTGCCCTCAAAAGCAAGATTGTTCTCGAGCTTAGTAACATACCGGTGGTTCGTGACTTTCCAAATATCTTCTTGGAGGTGTTACCGGGTTGTCACCTGACCGCTATGTTGAGTTCGTGATCAAGTTGGTTTCTTGTGAACCACCTTCTCTCCAAGAATCGGTGTTAGATATCCCTGAGCTAGTTGGTTAAGCTAGACAACAACTTGGAGAGTTGGAAGATAAAAGCTTGTCTGACTTAGTTCGTTCCAAAGGGATATTCTTGTGTAGTGTGTGTTGAAGAAAGATGATATCTTCATCGATTGGTCCTTGTGATCAGTTGCTGGACCTATTGTCTTATCAATCCTTTGATTTGAGTGTGGGCTATCATCAAATCAAATCAGTACCAACGATGCTCGTAATGTTGTCTTATTCATGGTTGATCCCTCGAGCATACACCATTATATCTTTTGGGTCTGACCAATGCTATCACTTGTTCACTTAACTATGGAATTCCTTTTAAAAGGAAACCCAGATGAATTGTTGTTGTGCCCATTGACAACATCCTTGTCTTCTCCATAATTTTGCTGAACATTAAGCTAGTGTTGGAAACTTTTGAAAGCATTTGTTCATGCTAGCTCATGAAGCATATGTTTGGATGAAGGTAGTGACTTCCTTTAATTCATGTGCATCTGATGCAAGTTGCCGCCGTGGATTCGAGAAAGTCAATGTTGCTTTCTTTGGAATCATTCCAAATCAGTCATGCACACGTGCGAAGAATGCTGTGGTTTGAAGACTTGCAACCTTCAATCTATATGTATCCCTAGCACACCAAGCCACTGATTAATTTGTTCAAGGAGAAGGAGTTCCTTCATAAGAGCTAATCCAGACTTATGAAAGAACTTCGATACCCTCGTTGATGGTTCCCCCTCCTGAACTCGGTAGTGTTTTATTATAAGACTACCACGTGGTCATGCTTGTCTGGGACAACGTTTTCACATGTTTGTAGCAGAACCAGCTCATGTTTTGGAGCTTGCTATCGTAGTTCATCTCCCGAGAATCCCGCAATGTCATCTCGTCGATTTGTGTTGCAAACTTTCATTTTTCTTCCTAAGACTCGATGAGCCTGGAATATCCTAACACCAACCAGAGCTGAATCTCAGGCAGATATGATGGTTGGAACATTTCCCTAAGAACTATAATATTGGTCTCTCGATAACCGGTAAGGTGGATGTCGTGGCCAACACACCCATCCGGTAGACCTATTATTATAGTATCTTGTTTGAGGAAGTTGGCCACCCCCCCCCATAGGGATTTCGTAGGATTTACTCCCTAGTTGCCCCTATGGATTTTTGTGTTCCCGAAGTCCGACCTTTTACTTGATGTTTTAGATATCAAACCATATCTATGAATGGGTTATACTAGCACATCAAGGAGAACATTAGAAGCGGAGTGCTAAATGTCTCTCGGTCGATCATCCAGATTTTATTTGCTTGGCCTCGCTAAAGTGAAATCTGAGAAAGTGTTATCCTCCTTCGCATCTGCATCGTCCATCGCTATTCATCATGGTTGTATGTTGTGTTGTCAGCACCCTTGACGCGGTTGTTGATAAAACCTTGATGATTGTGGAAATGCTCAAGTTCTTGAGAGCACGCACAAGCGCTACGTCTTATCATCGGCACTAGCTGGGATTGCCCCAGATTTCCTCGGTTATGCTATAACCACTCCAACAGTGAATTCACTCTCTATTGTTGGGTTCTTCCCCAGTTACCAGAATCATTCCCAGCATTTGCATTTTGTTCCCAGCTTGCACCGCCAATGTGCCATTCTACCATGGGTCTCTTCCATTTCCGGTGATAAGCAAAATTCATCCATTACGTTGTCTTCAACAAGGTAATCCACATCATCCAAGTTTGAGTATGCCATTCTACCGAACCCCTCTAAATGATCGATTATGATTTGCCTTAAGCTGGTATAAAGAGTTTCAATGATCTCTGAATCAAAGGTAATTCTTTTGTCACTTAAGGGGAGATATTTACGAGTCACGGTTCCGAAGGTGTCTCGTTGTGGTATCATGGCAACTCAACTCCTCGCTACGTTGACAACCGATTACCACCTTCTTAAGTGTGGAATTGTTGTCCACCTAGTGAACCTTCGTCATCCGTTTCTTTCCACCCCTCTTGATGTGTATCTCGTGTCTCAACCCGAGAGATGGTCCTATGTCTCATTTCGTGAGTTGTTCGATCTTCAAGAAGATCGACCCTTCTAGAGTCTCCTTCTTCCCTCCATGTCATGTTGGCAGGATTTCTCAGAACAAGACATCAAGACAATGATGGTGAATGAATCAACGTTCAACTGAAGTGCACCCTGGATCGTGAAGATTGTACTAGTTTGCGTTTCCCCTTAATCCTACCCTACGCTTGAATCTCGAGACGAGATTCTTGTTTAGTGGGGGTGAGTTGTCACATCCCTAGCTTCTGGCATTGCTCTAGGCTAGCTTCATGTGTGCATCATGTCTATATTTTTGAAACTTGAATTGAGGAATATTGGAAGCCTCAAAACCCTAAATAAAAGAGGGGCAAAAACCCTAGAAATCTCATTCATTGCTCCAAAAGGCTCTTCTTAAATGTTTGATAATTTTTGGTAAGGGTTCTGGTCCCAACCAAAATATTGAACATTTTTAAGGATTTATTTTTGGGACTTTGAATTTAAATCATTAGCTATTTGAATTTGAATTATATTCATATAATTAGAATATAATTTCAAATACCCCTGAAATATTTTATGAGCTTTTGGAAAAGTCCATCTAGCCAAATAAAATTATTCAGAGGAATTTTTGGCATTGTTTGAATTTGTTTAAAATTCAAAACAGTGGCAAAACGAAATTAAATAAAACAAAACAGAAGAAAAAAATAAAAGAGAGAGAGAGAAGGACTTACCTGGCCTCACCCGTGCAGCCCACCAGAACCGGCCCAGCCGGCCCAGCCCGCCACCGCTACTCCCCCCCTGTCATCTTCCTCTTGCCAGTGGGAGCAGCTGTGTGCTCGCACGCGCGCGGCCGAGGAGGCCACCTCCTCCCTGCCTGGCTGCCTCCTCCTTCCCTGGTCCCTCCCGCGACGCCACGCAGCCCCGACCCCCTCTCACTTCTCCCTCGCTCTCTGGACCTCCCTCCCCCTCGCTCCTCTGTTTCCCCTCCCGCGACCGAACGGAGCCGCCGCCACCGACGAGAGCCACCGTGGCTACCGGCCACCCCACGGCTCACCGACGCCCCAGGAAGCTCCGCCGGTCCTCCCTCTACCTCCTCAACGAGCCACGAGGCCCCGGACGTGCCACAACACCGCCCTCGATGCCTTCTTCAACCTCGGGACCGCCGGCCATCTTCGTCAAATTCGCCGGCTCCGGACCGTCCCCGACCTTGCCGAGCGTCCCCTCGTCATCGCCGTGAGTCACTGACCCTCTCCCCTAACTCAGCATGCTCCCCTCCGTGCCGTAGCGCCGTTCCCCACGAGCACCGAACCCACCGTCCGCCATTGCTGCTGCACGCATAGCCTCCGTGCTCCCCTGGCCTCACTGAGCTGCTCTTAGTGCTCCCCATGTCTAGCAGGTGCTGCCCAGCCTCTCCATTTGCTCACTGATGCACCGTAGCGACGCGCCCGAGCACCACCGAACACCATCGCCGCCAAAGCTCGTCGCCGGCATGAGTTCCGGCGACCCCACGACCTCCCACTCGGTCCTCTGGATGCGCGGGAGCAAGGGCCATCCCCTGGTGCCCTCAGCGCGCCAAACTGACGCCTCTAGCGCAAGTCCGGCGTGCCCCGCCGTGTTCTGTGTTCGCCGTCGGCTGGTCTCCGGCGTGCTGACGTGGCGTCGTCGTTAGGGGCTAATGACCCTGCTAACTAACCCTATGACACTGACAGCGGGCCCCGTAGCGGGTCAAAGCCCGAGTCAACGCGGGATTAGCCCCTGTGTCACTGACGTGTGGACCCCACACGTCAGGTTTGACCCGAGCCGGCCCCTGTTGACTTGCTGACGTCATGCCAACGTCATGCTGACGCAGTAATGTTTTCTGGATTTAATTTAATTCTGAAATTCCAGAAAATGAATATAAACTTCTAAAATTCATAGAAAATTAACCGTAACTCCAAATTAAATAATTTATATATGAAAAATTATCAGAAAAATTCAAGGAATCCATCTGTACCATTTTCATGCATGTTAGAACAACTTATAGCTGCTGTTTAGCACAAATCAAATAAAGGGCATTTAAATAATCACATATGGAGTTTGAATTTGAATCTTGTATTCAAACCAACTTCATTTAATCTGTTGCTAGTTGCATTGGCTCAAAACACATTCATTTTGTCATGTCATGATCATGCATCATATTGTGCATTGCATTGATTGTGTTCCCTTCTGTGTTGCCGGTATTTGTCCCCTCTCGATAGACGTGATACCGATGATGTGATCGTTGACACTGATGAAGACTCAATGTTATCTTCAAAAGTGCCAGGCAAGCAAAACCCCCTTGTTCATTCCGATACAATCCTACTCTCTCGCTCTTGCTCTCTTTTACTGCATTAGGACAACACCGATTCATCTGTTACTTGCTGCGGTAGCTGAACCCCTTTGTCCTTTGCATGACCTGTCATTGCCACAGTAAATAGATGAAACCCACTAGCATGAGTAGGAGTTGTTTGAGCCCTGATGTGCCTACTCATTCATGTTTGTTTGTCATGCCTGCTATTACTTAGAGTTGAGTCAGGTCTGATTCATCGGGGATGAATCAGAGGCGTGTGAACCTGTCCTACTGTGTGTGAGCTAAGTGTGTGAACACGATTTGGTAAAGGTAGCGGTGAGAGGCCATGTAGGAGTACATGGTGGGTTGTCTCATTGCAGCCGTCCTCAGGAACTGAGTTCTGTGTTTGTGATCCATGATTCAGCTACTACCACGCATTGGGCCCGAAACCAATGGACCCTCTCGGCTTCTTGATCACCCTTGTCCTCTGTCCAGGAGTTGCAAGTAGTTTCTGGTGTTTGTAGTATGCTGGAGGCCGTGGGCAGCGCTGACCGTAGGGGTGGGCTGTGATGCGGTAGGCACGTGGCACGGTGTACCGGGCGCCCGTTTGGTGTCTCGGGAACCCTGTTCACATCGTTTGGGGCTGTGACCGAAACTCCGGCCGGATCTCCTCATGAATGGAACCCGAATAGGCGATAAACCTGGACTAGAGACTTAGGTGATTAGGTAGGTCGTGGCCGACACCCACGTTGGGCTTCCGCTTGAAGGTTGCCAAGTACATGTAGTGTAAAGCGGTAAGTGGTGAGAGCGTGTGTGAAGAAGTACACCCCTGCAGGGTTAACCTAATCTATTCGAATAGCCGTGTCCGCGGAAAAGGACTTCTGGGTTGCTTATATCAGTTCATAGACAAGTGAAAGTGGATACTCTAAAATACGCAAGATAAGCGTGAGTGCTATGGATGGCGTTCTCGTAGGGAGACGGGAGCGGATCCATAGTGGTGTATTGATATGGTGAATATGTGGACTCGTGTGCGCCACCTCAAAAAAGTTACTCGCAGTCGTAGTTCAGGATAGCCACCGAGTCAAAGCTGGCTTGCTGCAGTTAAACCCCACCATCCCTTTGTTGATAATGATGCATATGTAGATAGTTCTGATGTAAGTCTTGCTGGGTACATTTGTACTCACGTTTGCCTATTTTATGTTTTTGCAGAGAGACTTCAGTCTCACTAGTATTTCCGTGTGGTCTTCGATGTTTAGCTTGTTACCTCAGCTACGATCTTGTGCCTCGGCAGGATTTGGTAGATAGTCAGGCTTCTCAGCCTTTTTCATTTATAGATGTCTGTACTCAGACATGATAGCTTCCGCTTGTGCTTGATTTGTATGCTCTGAATGTTGGGTCATGAGACCCATGTTTGTAATATCTCGCTCCTCGGAGCCTATTGAATAGATTACTTGAGTCATAGAGTCATGTTGTGATGCCATGTTGTATTTGCACATATCGAGCATATTGTGTGTATGTTATTGAAATGCTTGGTATGTGTGGGATCTGACCATCTAGTTGTTTATCTTTAGTAGCCTCTCTTACGGGGAAATGTCTCCTAGTGTTTCCACCGAGCCATGGTAGCTTGCTACTGCTCCGGAACACTTAGGCTGGTCGGCATGTGTCCTTCTTCGTTCCTGTGTCTGTCCCTTCGGGGAAATGTCACGCGGTGAATACCGGAGTCCTGTTAGCCCGCTACAGCCCGGTTCACCGGAGTCCTGCTAGCCCAGTGCTACAGCCTGGATTCACTCGCTGATGACCGACACGTTCGATGCTGGGTCATGGATGCCTGTCCCTGTAAGTCTGTGCCGCTTTGGGTTTACGACTAGCCATGTCAGCCCGGGCTCCTTATCATATGGATGCTAGCGACACTGTCATATACGTGTGCCAAAAGGCGCAAACGGTCCCGGGCAAAGGTAAGGCGACACCCGTGGGAATACCGTGCGTGAGGCCGCAAAGTGATATGAGGTGTTACATGCTAGATCGATGTGGCATTGAGTCGGGGTCCTGACAAGTGCGGACGGTAAACATGATATACGCAACCCACATACCCAAAAGGGAGCGGAAGCATGCACTAAGGGACATATATGCGATGGAGCCAGTCGCCCCAAAGTTCAATCCGTGGTCCAACTGCCCGATCACTTTTGATCGAAGGGACCACCCCACTAGCATCCGCCATGGCGGATTCGCTGCATTTGTTCTAGACCCAATCGTGGACGGATTTCACCTCACTAGAGTCCTGATGGACGGCGGCAGCAGCCTGAACCTGCTTTATGAGGATACAGTGCACAAGATGGGCATAGACCCCTCAAGGATTAAACCCACAAAGACGACCTTCAAAGGCGTCATACCAGGTGTAGAGGCCAACTGTACAGGCTCAGTTACACTTGAAGTGGTCTTCGGATCACCGGATAACTTCCGAAGAGAGGAATTAATCTTCGACATAGTCCCGTTCCGCAGAGGCTATCATGCATTGGTCGGACGAACCGCATTTGCAAAGTCCAATGCGGTGCCGCACTACGCATAACTCAAGCTCAAGATGCCAGGCCCTCGAGGAGTCATTACGGTCAACGGAAACACCGAACACACCCTCCGAATGGAGGAGCATACGGCGGCCCTCGTGGCAAAAGTACAAAAGCAGCCTCTTAAGGCAATTCTCGAGTCCGGCTATTAAACGTCCGGACACCGCCAAGCGCGCCCGGAGTAACCAACAACAAGACCGCCTCGCATGTTCCGAGCACGCGTAGCAATGCGGCCCCAACCCCAGCCCTCGTGAAATTGCGAAACCAGTACTACACGTACATAATTACGCTCTGGAAATACCATGGGCATAGGGGGAGGGGCACGACCACGGCAGGCTCAGAATGCGGCTCAACTGCACCAGTGGCTCCAATTGTGTCATTCTTCTTTTTTCTCTTACTTTCAGGACTCCCTTGTCAAGAAGTCCTGTCCGGCAGTAGAATTGCCGAACACACGATGCAACAGCCAGGGAAGCAGAAAGCTACGTCGAGTGTCCAGGTGGTCTCTATAACGAGCAGTATACTTGTTTTACACATCACCCCGCAGCTTGCTCCCAGGAGGGCAACATGTCAAATAGTCCTGTCCCTTGCTTATCGCACTATTTGTATCGTTCTGCTTTTACCGCAGCTTTTTTTGAATAAACAATGCATAGCTTTTTGCCTATTATTGCATTCCTTTTTCTATCTATATATGTTCACTTATGACATGTTGCACCCGTACGCTTTGGTACGGCCAAATACACTAGGGGCTTAAGTACCCCAAAATATGGTGTGATAAGTCCGAACGCTTTAACAAGTGCGGCACCCCGAACTTATAGCATTATATGCATCAGCTCTGAATCATGTCTTGGGTCAATAGTTGGGTTTGCCCGGCTCCCATGTTTTGGTACCTTACGTTCCGTTATATCGGCTAAGGTAGCGCTGGGAGAACCACTTCGATTGTGCCCCGGTTGAGCTGGGTTAATCACCTCAGTGGAGAAAGCTAAAACTGACCGTCATGATAGGGCGAGAGCCGGTCGCTGTTCGAGAGGTTTCTTCGAGTCCCTAAAGACTTATGCCGCTTAGAGCGAGGAGTCGGCTTTGTCCGGCCCAGGCGTGCATAGCGCCCCAAACTCGGTCTTCCGAATAATAGGGGCTTCGCCGAAATTTAAAATTATGGAATTCTATGGCTAAGAGAGAGTGTTCAAGCATTATAGTCCGGTTGCCTTGTTCGTTGCGTTGAGCGCCTCCCTCGAAGGACCCATTCTAATTTAAAATTATGGAATTCTATGGCTAAGAGAGAGTGTTCAAGCATTATAGTCCGGTTGCCTTGTTCGTTGCGTTGAGCGCCTCCCTCGAAGGACCCAAGAATGGGAAAAAGAGCGCTCAAGTTTATCCCGAACACCCCAGCACTCGAGGCATGGGGGCAGAAGCCGACGACTCGCCATCTCTCAAGTTTAACAAACGGCCGCACAGAAGGTAATATTTTAAATTCACAAGAGTTTCTTAGCGCATATGAACAAGTTTTCAAGCGTACATGATAACAATGCGAGTTTACTCAAAAGTTACATCTTTGGAGCATTCACCCGCTATAAGGCGGACACCCTTCATGACGTTCTCATAATACATCTCGGGCTTGCGATACTCCCTGCCCGGCGGTGGAGCGTCCGTCACAAGCTTCTCAGCGTCCATCTTGCCCCAGTGCACTTTAGCACGGGCAAGGGCCCTACGGGCACCTTCGATGCAGACGGAGCGCTTAACAACTTTAATCCATGGACAGGCGTCCACCAGCTGCCTCACCAGCCCGAAGTAGCTCCCAGGCATGGTTTCCTCGGGCCACATCCGAACTATGAGGCCCTTCATGGCTTGTTCGGCCACCTTATGGAGCTCGACCAGCTGCTTCAGCTGGTCGCTCAGGGGCACCGGGTGTCCGGCGTCAGCATACTGAGACCAGAACACCTTCTCCGTCGAGCTCCCTTCCTCGGCCCAGTAGAATGTGGCAGCATCGGGCACACTGCGGGGCAGATCTGCGAATGCTCCTGAGGAGCTCCGGATTCGGGTAAGTAACAAGTAGTTCACTTTCATGTGCTTGCTTTGCATGAAGAATGCCTTACCCGCCGCTATCTTCTTTATTGCCTCAATTTCCTAGAGGCCTTTTTGGGCTTCGGCCTTAGCGGCTTTGGCGCTCTCAAGAGCTGAGGCGAGCTCGGACTCTCGAGTCTTCGAGTCACGCTCCAAACTCTCGTGTTTTTCCACGAGAGCATGAAGCTCTTGCTGCACCTCCGCCACCCGCGCCTCCTGCTTCTCTCGCTAGATGCGTTCCGCAGCCGCATTGCTTTCGGCCCTGGACACCGCTTCCTTCAGGGTCGCCACCTCGTTCGTGGCCCCTGTAATTCTCACGTTATTCCTATTATTTTTTGCAACCACATCTTTTATATACTTCCATAAGGTATTACTTACCTTCCTTGTCCTCGAGCTGCTTCTTGGCAAGGCCGAGCTCGTTCTCGGACCGCTCGAGGCTCTGCTTCAATGCAGTGACCTCTGCAGCCAGTGCGGTAGAGGTCAGCAGCGCACCCTGCATTCCCATATTGACATACTTATGTTAGACTCTTGCGTACCTCTTTTTAGATCCTCAATTCGGCTTTTCTTTCCGAACATCAAACTTAGCATCAGGGGCTACTGTCTATGCGGTAATATTTTTACATATCTTAAATACATACCTCAAAGCCTATTAGAAGGCTGGCGCAGGCTTCAGTCAGCCCGCTCTTGGCAGACTGAACTTTCTGGATCACCACACTCATAACAGTGCGGTGCTCCTCGTCGATGGAGGCGCCGTTAAGCGCCTCCAGCAAATTATCCGGTGCCTCCGGTTGGACGGAGGTCGCCGGTGTCGTAGTCTTGCCCTTCTTACGAAGGGGCCTCCTGCCGGACTCCGGAACCACTGAAGGTTCCGGTGCGGAGTCCGGCCCAGGGCCGGACTCAGAACCCTTTGGGGTTTGATCCCCCGTGTGCCCGAAGTCCGGAAGGTTGCCTTGCGGCACCTCTGGGACCTCCTCCTCCTGGATGGGCCCCTTTTGGGACCCCACCTCGGCGTCGTCCGCAGCGCGAGGAGAGGAGACGGCCGGAAGTGAAATACTATTCATGTCCGACGAAGTCAGGAAGCCGCTCGTTGA
Source organism: Triticum dicoccoides (assembly GCF_002162155.2). Lineage (NCBI taxonomy): Eukaryota > Viridiplantae > Streptophyta > Magnoliopsida > Poales > Poaceae > Triticum > Triticum dicoccoides. The sequence continues at coordinate 76,600,811 of NC_041389.1, read as the reverse complement.
AGTGTCGAGCCCGTCCTTGGGCGGGCTGCAGGGTTACATTCGGCGTTAGGAGATTCTATCCGACAAACGAAGCACCATGAGTTATTCTGGTATCCGGACACTTACGAAGTCGCCAGGGGCTTAGTCCTTGGTGGCCACTCCTCTTCATCGTCGTTGGCATTGGTGGAGTAGTCCGGAGGGAGGGTCCTTCCCTTCTTGAACCCTTCGGCCTCCCCCGTTGGGGCGGCCTTCCTTTTCTTCTCTCCCCCCGCTGGGGGAGAGGCTTCTTTTTCCTCCTCCCCGTCATCGCGGGAGGAGTCCGCCTCGGAGTCGTCGGACGATGAGTCTGACAACACCTGGCGCCGGGAACTCTTTCGAGTTCTAGTGGCCTTCTTCTTGGCCTTCTTCTCCGGCACCACGTAAGGTGCCGAAACCAGCAGCCCCGTCAATCGGGCGTCCGCTGGGTCTTTTGGCAAGGGAGCCGGACAGTTAACCTGCCCGGACTTCTTTTGCCAGGCCTGTCAAAGGTAAGGGAGTTTAGATCCTGCATAGAGTCAAACTATGGAAAATAAGTGTCCTATAAAGGGTAAAATAGCTTACCTCGCCGGCTTGACGCTGCGAGCTGAATCCGTGATCTTCGGTAGCGGATGCGGGAGCCTCGGCGCCCTTGAACAGCACCTTCTAGGCATCTTCGTACGTAGTGTCGAAGAGCCTGCTCAAGGTTTGGTGCTGTGCCGGATCAAACTCCCACAAGCTGAAAGCCCGTTGTTGGCACGGGAGGATCCGGCGGATGAGCATGACCTGGACTACGTTGACGAGCTTGATCTTCTTGTTCACAAGGTTTTGGACCCAGGTTTGGAGCCCGGTCAGCTCTTCCGAATTACCCCATGACAGTCCCTTCTCTTTCCAGGAGGTGAGCCGTGTGGGGATGCCAGATCGGAACTCGGGGGCCGCTGCCCATTTAGGGTCACGCGGCTCGGTGATGTAGAACCACCCCGATTGCCACCCTTTGATGGTTTCCACGAAGGAGCCCTCTAGCCAAATAACGTTGGGCATCTTGCCCACCATGGCGCCTCCACACTCCGCCTGCTGGCTCCCCACTACCTTCGGCTTGACATTGAAGGTCTCCAGCCATAAGCCGAAGTGGGGCTTCATGCGGAGGAAGGCCTCACACACGATGATGAACGCCGAGATGTTGAGGAGGAAATTCGGGGCCAGATCATGGAAATCCAGGCCGTAGTAGAACATGAGCCCTCAGACAAATGGGTGAAGTGGAAAACCTAGTCCGCGGAGGAAGTGGGTGAGAAACACCACCCTCTCATGGGGCCCGGGGGTGAGGATGAGCTACCCCTTGTCGGGGAGCCGATGCGCGATGTCGCTGGACAAGTATCCGGCCTTCTGCAGCCTCTTGATGTGCCCCTCCGTGACGGAGGAGGCCATCCACTTGCCTCCTGCTCCGGACATGGCTGGGGAAGGTTGAGGCGAGATGTGCGAACTTGGATGCTGGAGCTCGAGTGCGTGGAAATGCATATGCAAAGGAGGAAGAAGGCATAGGTAAAAAGGTGGATCCTTATCCCCTTATATGGACGGACGAAACTATGCGTCCCCACCAGCCTGGTAAAACTCGCTTATCTCCCAAGCGCCAGAATCAATGGCGCAGTTGGGTTACCCACGCCCGTATTGATGAGAATCCTGGAATAAGGGGACACGATCTCTACTTTGACAATACGTGCCAAGGAAACCGCCTCGCTAAACGCGCTGAGGTGGAACAGTAAAAACGATTCGAATAAAGGCTTGGCCGTGGTGTGATGACACGCCACGGAATACGTTAGTAGATCGAATTTGTGTAAATATTATTCTCTCTACGGTGTTATGTGGAACTTATTTTGCAAAGCCGGACACTATCCTTGTGTTCAAAATCTTCTATGAAGTATTCGGACGAGGAACCCGCCTTGCAATGCCGAAGACAATATGCGCGCCGGACTCGTCATCATTGAAGCCTGGTTCATGGGCTACTGAGGGAGTCCCGGACTAGGGGGTGTCCGGATAGCCGAACTATCATCTTCGGCCGGACTCCTGGACTATGAAGATACAAGAATGAAGACTTCGTCCCATGTCCGGATGGGACTTTCCTTGGCGTGGAAGGCAAGCTTGGCGATACGGATATGTAGATCTCCTACCATTGTAACTGACTCTGTGTAACCCTAACCCTCTTCAATGCCTATATAAACCGGAGGGTTTTAGTCCGTAGGACGAACAACAATCATACCATAGGCTAGCTTCTAGGGTTTAGCCTCTCTAATCTCGTGGTAGATCTACTCTTGTACTACCCATATCATCAATATCAATCAAGCAGGAGTAGGGTTTTACCTCCATCGATAGGGCCCGAACCTGGGTAAAAACATCATGTCCCTTGTCTCCTGTTACCATCCGCCTAGACGCACAGTTCGGGACCCCCTACCCGAGATCCACCGATTTTAACACCGACACCACCCACTTGCCTCCTGATCCGGACATGTTTAGCTGTGCGGAGAAGACTTGGGCTTGGGCACTGGAGCTCGAGGGGGCAAGAGTGGGCAAGGGAGAAAGAAGGCGTGGGTAAAAATGGGGAAATCTTATCCCTTTATAGAGGCGACGAAAGTGGTGCGCCTCCCCACTTTCCCGTTGGGAATCGCTTGCTTCCCAAGCGCCACGATTGATGGCGTGGTGGGATTACCCATACCCGTATTGATGAGAATCCCGTAATAAGGGGACACGATCTCTGCTTTGATAAGACGTGCTAAGGAAACCGCCTCGCAATATGCGTTGTGGCTTGTTGTAGGAAAACGGTTCAAATAATGACCCGACCGTAATGACACGTCGCGTTGTCTAAAAAGTTGTCAGCAGATTGCATTTGTGAAATATCATTCTCTCTACAGCGATATGTGAAGATTATTTTGCGGATCCGGACACGATTCAAGTGTTCGATAATTACTTTGGAGTATTCGGAGAAGGAACCCGCCTTGCAATGCCAAAGACAAGACTGCGCGCCGGACTCATCGTCATTGAAGCCTGGTTCAGGGGCTACTGAGGGAGTCCTGGATTAGGGGGTATCCAGACAGCCGGACTATATACATCATCCAGACTATTGAAGCGTGGAGATACAAGACTCAAGACTTCGGCCCGTGTTCGGATGGGACTCTCCTTTGCGTGGAAGGCAAGCTTGGCGATCCGATGTTATATTTCCTTCCTTGTAACCGACTCCATGTAAACCCTAGCCCTCTCCAGTGTCTATATAAACCGGAGACGTTGGTCCTTAGAAGGCCGATCACAATTACAATCATACCATCATAGGCTAGCTCTTAGGGTTTAGCCTACGATCTCGTGGTAGATCTACTCTTGTACTACTCATATCTTCAATATTAATCAAGCAGGAAGTAGGGTTTTACCTCCATCGAGAGGGCCCGAACCTGGTTAAACATTGTGTCCCTCGCTTCCTGTTACCATCAGCCTAGACACACAGATCGAGACCCCCTACCCGAGATCTGCCGGTTTTGACACCGATAGTCATAACAGTCAACGGAAACACGGAGCGCTCTCTCCATACAGAAGAGCATACCGTAGCCCTCGCGGCAGAAGTACAATGCAGCCTTCTCCAGCAAACCACCAATCCGGCGACAAGAACCCCGAACACTGTCAAGCGAGTCCAGAGTACCCTGCAACAGGATCGCCAGGCACGCCAAGAACGCGACTAGCAGTCCGGCCTCCGCAGTAGTCCCATTCAGGCAGCATTCGTGCCGCGCGTACACAATTACGCACTAAAAATACCATGGGCATAGGTGGGGGCAGAATAGTGACGCGGTCAACAATGCAGTTCAGCCGCAACATACTTTAATAACCCTCTTTATCTTTCAGGACCCTACTTTCGGGCAGCCTCTTCAGAGAGCCGAATCATCAGACTCCTCATAGGAGGGAGAACCAAGGAGGCAAAAGGCTTTGCGCCAAGGGAATACCCAGGTGGTATCTGTTAATGATCGTTATACCTGTTTTATATACCTATATGCAGCCCGCCCTTGGATACGACATGTCAAATAGTCCCATCTTCATTCCGCTTAACGCATCAATTGTACACATACGCCCGGACATATTGTTTTACAATGGGAAACAATATATAGCGTCAGCTTATTATTCCTATCTTCACATTTTTCCTATAAATGTTTATTTAATATTGAACCCGTACATCTTGGTACGCTCAGTTTGCCAGGAGCTTCTTATGGCGCCCCATAATACAGCAAGATAAGTCCGAACACTTTCAACAGTGCGGCACCCCGAACTTATAGCACTATATGCATCAGCTCTGAATCATGTCTTGGGTCAACAGTTGGGTTTGCCCGGCTCCCTTGTTTTGGTACCTTACGTTTCGTTATATCGGCTAAGGTAGTGCAGGGAGAACTACTGCGATTGTGTCCCGGTTCTTCCAGACGAGCACCTCAGTAGGGAAAGCCCAAAACTGACCGGCATGATGCGGCGAGAGCTGGTCGCTGTTCGAGAGGTCTTAAAATCCTTAAAGATTTTTTCGGCTTTAGGCGAGGAATCTGCCTCGTCCGATTTAGGCGTATATAGTGCCCCAATTTGGCTTTCCGAATTCTAGGGGCTTCGCCGAAATTTAAAATTGTAGACTTCTATGGCTAAGTGAAAGTTATAAAGCCGCATAGTTTGATTGCCTTGTTCGCTGCACCAAACACCTCCTTCAGGGACCAAATATTTGGATAAAGAGTGTCTGGGTTTTCCACGAACACCCCAGTACTAGTTACGTGGGGGAGGAAGCCGACGACTGGCCTACTTTCAGAATTTTATAAACAGCCGCACAGAAGGTAATATTTTAAATCAACAAAGCGCTATATAGTGCAAATAACTTCGTTTTTATATTACAAAAACGACAGGAGTACATTCACTCAAAGATCGTGTCCTTGGTACATTCATGAGCCACGAGGCGAGCACCTTTCATAATGCCATCATAATATTTCTTGGGACAGCGATGCGCCTTGCCCTCCGGCGGTCCATCCTTCACCAGCTTCTCCGCATCCAGCTTGCCCCAATGTACCTTCGCACGGGCAAAGGCTCGGCGGGCACCCTCAATGCAACTGGATCGCTTGATCACTTCAAGCCGCGGACAGGCATTTACCATCCGCTTTATCAGGCCGAAGTAGCTGGCGGGCAGGGGCTCACCAGGCCACATCTGGACTATGAAATCTTTCATAGCCACTTCGGCTGCCCTGTGGAGTTCAACCAGTTGCTTAAATTGGTCACTCAGAGGCATCGGGTGTTCGGCTCCAGCATACTGGGACTAGAACAGCTACTCCGTTGAGCTCCCCTCTTCGGAACGGTAGAACTCCACGGCATCCGATATGCTGCGTGGAAGATCTGCGAATGCCCCTGGGGTGCTTCGAATTCGGGTAAGTAAAAGAAACGCCTCCTCCACATGCTTGCTTTGCATAAAGAATGTCTTACCCGCCGCTATCTTCTTGGCCGCCTGGATTTCCTGTTGGGCCTTTTCGGCTTCGGCCTTGGCATCTTTCATGCTCAAAAGCGTTCAGACTCCTTCGTCTTGAAGTCACGCTCCAAGGACTCGAACTTCCTGCCGAGCTCCTGGAGCTCTTGCTCTACCTCGCCCACCCTAGCATTTTGCTTTTCACGCTCAATGCGCTCCATGGCCGCCTTGTTTTCGGCCTCGGATAGCGCTTTCTTCAGGGACGCCACTTCGGTTGTGGCCCCTATGACAAAATCATGACGCTTTTTTAGCGTCACCAATTTTTTCTATTCTTTGTGATATGTGAACGGGGTATCACTCACCTTTGTTCTCTTCGAGCTGCCTCTTCGTGAGACTGAGCTCTCCCTGGGCCTGCTCCAGGTCCCGTTTGAGTCCGGAGACCTCCGCTGTGCGGGCAGCAACGGCAAGCAGCACCGCCTGCTTATTCACATAGACACCTAATATTAGACTCCTGCAGATTAAAATTGACCCTCCTTTTGGCTTTTCTTTCCGAACCCCAAATAGAGTATCAGGGGCTACTGTCTATTAGGTGATAATTTCACACACTTTCGATTACTTAGCTCAAAGCATGTCAGGTGGCTGGTGCAGGCTTTGGTCAATCCGCTTTTGGCAGACAGAACCTTCTGAATCACCGACCTCATAAGAGTACGGTGCTCTTCATCCATGGAAGCGCCGCGAAGCGCTTCCAGCAGATTATCCGAAGCCTTTGGCGTAACGGAAGTCATCGGCACGGACGGCGCGCCCTCCTTAGCGAGGGGCTGCCTGCCCGAATCCGGAACCTTTGGAGGTTCCGGTACAGTGTCCGGCTGGGTGCCCGACTTGTTGCGGCTCTCGTCGGCACAATCTGCGGGGATTTTACGCCCCGTGTGCCCGGCGTCTGGAATTTCGCCCTGGGGCATCTCCAGAGTCGCCTCCCCCTGCTCTGGGAGCCTTTGGGACAACACCTCCGTGTCATCCGCGGGCCGAGGGGAAGTGGCCGTTGGGAGCGAATTCATCGCCGAATCGCTCAAAGACCCATCCGAAGAGGATACCTCGGGATGGGCCCTGGCCGGACTGCATATGCGTGTTCGGCGTTATAACAGACTATGAAGCAAAGTCGCACTAAAGTACAATAAAAGTGCGGATACTTACGATCTTACTAGGGGCTCCCCCCTGGGCAGCCACTCCTCCTCGTTGTAGGCAGCCGTGGTGGAGTGATACGTCAACAATGTATCTATAATTTTTTATTGCTCCATGCTACTTTATCTACTGTTTTGGACTATATTGCGCTTTATTTTCCACTTTTATATTTTTTTTGGGACTAACCTGTTAACTAGAGGCCCAACCCAGAATTGCTGTTTTTGCCTACTTCAGTGTTTTGAAGAAACGGAATATCAAACGGAGTCCAAACGGAATGAAACCTTCGGGAACGTGATTTTCCAACCGAACGTGATCCAGGAGAGTTGGACCCTACTCCAAGTAGTGCCAGAGGCGGTCACGAGGGTGGAGGGCGCCCCCCCCCCAGGCGTGCCCCCTACCTCGTGGGCCCCTTGACGCTCCACTGATGTACTCCTTCCTCCTATATATACCTACGTATCCCCAAACGATTAGAACAGGAGCCAAAAACCTAATTCCACCGCCGCAACCTTCTGTATCCACGAGATCCCATCTTGGGGCCTGTTCTGGAGCTCCGCCGGAGGGGGCATCCACCATGGAGGGCTTCTACATCATCACCATAGCCCCTCCGATGAAGTGTGAGTAGTTTACTTCAGACCTTCGGGTCCATAGCTAGTCGCTAGATGGCTTCTTCTCTCTTTTTGGATCTCAATACAATGTTCACCCCCTCTCTCGTGGAGATCTATTCGATGTAATCTTCTTTTTGCGGTGTCTTTGTTGAGACCGATTAATTGTGGGTTTATGATCTAGTATTATCTATGGAAAATATTTGATTCTTCTCTGAATTCTTTTATGTATGATTGAGTTATCTTTGCAAGTCTCTTCGAATTATCCTTTTTGGTTTGGCCAACTAGATTGGTAGTTCTTGCAATGGGAGAAGTGCTTAGCTTTGGGTTCAATCTTGCAGTGTCCTTACTCAGTGACAGAAAGAGTTGCAAGCCATGTATTGTATTGTTGCCATCGAGGATAACAAGATGGTTTTTTTTATCATATTGCATGAATTTATCCCTCTACATCATGTCATCGTGCTTAAGGCGTTGCTCTATTTTTAACTTAATACTCTAGATGCATGCTGGATAGCAGTCGATGAGTGGAGTAATAGTAGTAGATGCAGAATCGTTTCGATCTACTTGTTTTGGACGTGATGCCTATATACATGATCATTGCCTAGATATACTCATAACTATGCTCAATTCTGTCAGTTGCTCAATAGTAATTTGTTCACCCACCGTAGAATATCTATGCTCTTGAGAGAAGCCACTAGTGAAACCTATGGCCCCCGGGTCTATTCTCATCCTATCAATCTCTATCACTTTATTTACTTGCTTTGTTTTACTTTGCCTTTTACTTTTTACTTTGCATCTATCTATCAAAAATACCAAAAATATTATTTATCATCTCTATCAGATCTCACTATCGTAAGTGACCGTGAAGGGATTGACAACCCCTAATCGCGTTGATTGCGAGTTGCTATCATTTTGTGTAGGTACGAGGGACTTGTGCGTGGACTCCTACTGGATTGATACCTTGGTTCTCAAAAACTTAGGGAAATACTTACGCTACTTTGCTGCATCATCCTCTCCTCTTCGGGGAAATCCAACGCAGTGCTCAAGAGGTAGCAAGAAGAAATTCTGGCGCCGTTGCCGGGGAGGCTCACGCAAGCAAGTCAACCATACCAAGTACCCATCGCAGTCCCTATCTCTCGCATTACATTATTTGCCATTTGCCTCTCGTTTTCCTCTCCCCCACTTCACCCTTGCCGTTTTATTTGCCCTCTCTTTCCCAATCTCCTCCTCTCTTTTTCGTTTGACTTTTTCTCGTTTCCTTTCTGTTTGCTTGTGTGTTGGATTACTTGTTGCCATGGGGCAAGATAATACCAAATTGTGTGATTTCTCGAATACCAATAATAATGATTTCCTTAGTACTCCGATTGCTCCTCTTAATAATGATGAGTCTTGTGAAATCAATACCGCTTTGTTGAAACTTGTTATGAAAGATCAATTTGCCGGCCTTCCTAGTGAAGATGCCGCTACTCATCTAAACAATTTTGTTGATTTGTGTGATATGCAAAATAAGAAAGATACAGATAACAATATTGTCAAATTGAAGTTATTTCCATTTTCACTTAGAGATCGTGCTAAAGTTTGGTTTTCATCTTTGCCGAAAAATAGTATTGATTCTTGGAACAAGTGCAAAGATGCTTTTATCTCTAAGTATTTTCCTCCCGCTAAGATTATCACTCTTAGGAACGACATCATGAATTTTAAACAACTTGATCATGAGCATGTTTCCCAATCTTGGGAAAGAATGAAATTAAAGCTTCGCAATTGCCCTACTCATGGTTTGAATTTATGGATGATCATACAAAATTTTTATGCCGGATTGAATTTTGCTTCTAGAAATCTTTTAGATTCGGCCGCGGGAGGCACGTTTATGTAAATTACGTTAGGAGATGCTACAAAATTGCTTGATAATATTATGGCTAATTATTCTCAATGGCACACCGAAATCTTCTAGTAAAAAAGTGCATGCTATAGAAGAAATTAATGTTTTGTGTGAAAAGATGGATGAACTTATGAAGATGTTTGCTCCTAAAAATACTCCTCTTAATCCCAATGGTATGCCTTTATCTACTTTGCTTGAGAATAATAATGAATCTATGGATGTGAATTTTGTTGGTAGGAATAGTTTTGGAAACAATGCTTATAGAGGGAATTTCAATCCTAGTCCTTATCCTAGTAATCCTTCTAATAATTATGGAAATTCCTATAATAACTCTTATGGAAATTTCAATAAGATGCCCTCTGAATTTGAGAGTAGTGTTAAAGAGTTTATGAATTCACAAAAGAATTTTAATGCTTTGCTTGAAGAAAAATTGCTTAAAGTTGATGATTTGGCTAGGAACGTTGATAGAATTTCTCTTGAAATTGATTCTTTAAAGCTTAGATCTATTTCTCGTAAGCATGATATCAATGAGTCTCTCAAGGCCATGAAAATTTCCATTGATGAGTGCAAGGAAAGAACCGCTAGGATGCGTGCTTCCAAAGATGCCTTTATTAAAGCGTGTTCTTCCAATTCCTATGAAAATCAAGATGAAGATCTGAAAGTTATTGATGTGTCCCCTATTAAATCTTTGTTTTGCAATATGAATCTTGATGAATATGAATATGATCTTCCTTTACCTAGAAGGCGTTCTAAGAATTCGGAGTTTCTAGATCTTGATGATGAAATTGATGAAAGTGGGATTGAAATAAATAAAAACCGAGATGTTGCTAAACCCACTATTTTGGATCTCAAGGAATTTAATTATGAAAATTTCTCTTTGATTGGTTGTATTTCCTTGTTGCAGTTCGTTCTAGATTCTCCTCATGCTTATAAACAAAATAAAGCCTTTACCGAACACATTGTTGATGCTTTGATGCAATCTTATGAAGAAAAAATTGAGTTGAAAGTTTCTATCCCTAGAAAACTCTATGATGAGTGTGAACCTACTATTAAAATTAAAATTAAAGACTATGAGTTGCATGCTTTGTGTGATTGGGGTGCTAGTGTCTCTACTATTCCCAAAACTTTATGTGATTTGCTAGATTTCCGTGATTTTGATGATTGCTCTTTAAACTTGCATCTTGCGGATTCCACTATTAAAAAACCTATGGGAAGAATTAATGATGTTCTTATTGTTGCAAATAGGAATTATGTGCCCGTAGATTTTATCGTTCTTGGTATAGATTGCAATCCTTCATGTCCTATTATTCTTGGTAGACCTTTCCTTAGAACGATTGGTACAATTATTGATATGAAGGAAGGGAATATTAGATTCCAATTTCCCTTAAAGAAGGTCATGGAACACTTCCCTAGAAAAAAAATTACCATATGAATCTATCATGAGAGCCACTTATGGATTACCTACCAAAGATGGCTATACCTAGATCTATCCTTGCTTTTATGCCTAGCTAGGGGCGTTAAACGATAGCGCTTGTTGGGAGGCAACCCAATTTTATTTTGTGTTTTTTGTTTTTGCTTCTGTTTAGGAATAAATAATCCATCTACCTTCTGTTTGGATGTGGTTTTATGTTTTAATTAGTGTTTGTGCCAAGTAGAACCTATAGGATAACCTACGATGATAGTTGATTTGATTCTGCTGAAAAACAGAAACTTTGCGCGCACGAATATAATTTTGTTAGATCACAGGAATGTGCTTTTGCGTTAATTATTTTTGCTGCCGTTCAATAAACAAATTGTACAGGACTTCCTATTTTGGTATAATTTTTAGAGTTCCATAAGTTTGCGTTAGTTACAGATTGCTACAGACTGTTCCATTTTTGACAGATTCTGTTTTACGTGTGTTGTTTGCTTATTTTGATGTATCTATGGCTAGTAAAATGGTTTATAAACCATAGAGAAGTTGGAATACAGTAGGTTTAACACCAATATAAATAAATAATGAGTTCATTACAGTACCTTGAAGTAGTCTTTTGTTTTCTTTCTCTAACGGGGCTCACGAGATTTCTGTTGAGTTTTGTGTTGTGAAGTTTTCATGTTTTGGGTGAATTCTTTTGATGGATTATGGAACAAGGAGTGGCAAGAGCCTAAGCTTGGGGATGACCATGGCACACCCAATATAATCCAAGGACACCAAAATGTCAAAGCTTGGGGATGCCCCGGAAGGCATCCCCTCTTTCGTCCACTTCCATCGGTAATTTACTTGGAGCTATATTTTTATTCACCACATGATATGTGTTCTGCTTGGAGCGTCTTGTATTATTTGTGTCTTTGCTTGTTAGTATACCACAATCATCCTTGATGTACACACCTTTCGAGAGAGCCATACATGATTTGGAATTTGCTAGAATACTCTATGTGCTTCACTTATATCTTTTGAGCTTGATAGTTTTGCTCATAGTGCTTCACTTATATCTTTTGAGCGTGATAATTTTTCCTCTAGTGCTTCACTTATATCTTTTAGACCACAGTGGTGGATTTGTTTTAAAGAAACTATTGATCTCTCATGCTTCACTTATATTATTTTGAGAGTCATTAATAGCATGGTAATTTGCTTAATGTTAACATACTTGGTGTTTAAGATATGTGAAAATTTCTTTTGAGTGCATTGAATACTAAGATAAGTTTGATGCTTGATAATTGTTTTGAGATATGGAGGTGATAATATCAAAGTCGTGCTAGTTGGGTGATTATGAATTTGAGAAATACTTGTGTTGAAGTTTGCAAGTCCCGTAGCATGCACGTATGGTTAAAGTTGTGAAACAAATTTGAAACATGAAGTGTACCTGGCTTGTGCATCCTTATGAGTGGCGGTCGGGGACGAGCGATGGTCTTTTCCTACCAATCTATCCCCCTAGGAGCATGCGCGTAGTACTTGATTTTTGATGACTTCTAAATTTTTGCAATAAGTATATGAGTTCTTTTGACTAATGTTGAGTCCATGGATTATATGCACTCTCACCTTTCCGCGTTTGCTAGCCTCTTCGGTACCGTACATTGCCCTTTCTCACCTTGAGAGTTGGTGCAAACTTCGCCGGTGCATCAAAACCCCGTGATACGATATGCTCTATCACACATAAACCTCCTTATATCTTCCTCAAAACAGCCACCATACCTACCTATCATGGCATTTCCATAGCCATTCCGAGATATATTGCCATGCAACTTCCACCATCATCATCATGACATACATTACTTTTGTCATATTGCCATTGCGTGATCATGTAGTTGACATCGTATTTGTGGCAAAGCCACCATGCATTATTTTCCATACATGTCTCTCTTGATTCATTTCACCATCCCGGTACGCCGCCGGAGGCATTCATATAGAGTCATATCTTGTTCTATGTTTCCAGTTGTAATCTTTATGTTGTAAACAATAGAAGTGTGATGATCATCATTATTAGAGCATTGCCAAAATAAAAAAAAGAGAAAGGCCAAAAGAAAAAAAGAAAGGCCCCCCAAAAAAAGGGGGGCAATGCTACTATCTCTTTTTCCACACTTGTGCTTCAAAGTAGCACCTTGTTCTTCATGTAGTGAGTCTCATATATTGTGCTTCAAAGTAGCACCTTGTTCCTCATGTAGTGAGTCTCATAAAGTTGTCATTTTCATACTAGTGGGAATTTTTCATTATATAACTTGGCTTGTATATTCCTACGATGGGCTTCCTCAAATGCCCTAGGTCTTCATGAGCAAGCGAGTTGGATGCACACCCACTAGTTTTCTTTTGTTGAGCATTCATAGCTCTAGTGCATCCGTTGCATGGCAATCCCTACTCCTCATGTTGACAACAATTGATGGGCATCTCCATAGCCCGTTAATTAGCCTCGTCTATGTGAGACTTTCTCCTTTTTTGTCTTCTCCACACAATTCCCATCATCATATTCTATTCCACCCATAGTGCTATATCCATGGTTCACGCTCATGTATTGCGTGAAGGTTGAAAAAGTTTGAGATTATTTAAGTATGAAACAATTGCTTGGCTTGTCATCGGGGGTATAGAAGTTGGGAACATCTTTGTGTGACGAAAATGAAGCATAGCCTAACTATACGATTTTGTAGGGATGAACTTTCTTTTGCCATGTTATTTTGAGAAGACATGATTGCTTTGATTAGTATGCTTGAAGTATTGTCATTTTTGTGTCAATATGAACTTTTGTCTTGAATCTTTCGGATCTGAATATTCATATCACAATTAAGAAGATTTACATTGAAATTATGCCAAAGTATCACTCCGCATCAAAAATTCTTTTTTTATCATTTACCTACTCGAGGACGAGCAGGAATTAAGCTTGGGGATGCTTGATACGTCTCCAACGTATCTATAATTTTTGATTGCTCCATGCTACTTTATCTACTATTTTGGACTATATTGGGCTTTATTTTCCACTTTTATATTATTTTTGGACTAACCTATTAACCGGAGGCCCAGCCCAGAATTGCTGTTTTTTGCCTATTTCAGTGTTTCAAAGAAACGGAATATCAAACGGAGTCCAAACGGAATGAAACCTTCGGGGACGTGATTTTCCAACCGAACGTGATACAGGAGACTTGGACCCTACTCCAAGCAGTGCCAGAGGCGGTCACGAGGGTGGAGGGCGCGCCCCCCTACCTCGTGGGCCCCCTGACACTCCACCGACGTACTCCTTCCTCCTATATATACCTACGTATCCCCAAACGATCAGAACAGGAGCCAAAAACCTAATTCCACCACCGCAACCTTCTGTATCCACGAGATCCCATCTTGGGGCCTGTTCTGGAGCTCCGCCGGAGGGGGCATCCACCACGGAGGGCTTCTACATCATCACCATAGCCCCTCCGATGAAGTGTGAGTAGTTTATTTCAGACCTTCGGATCCACAGCTAGTAGCTAGATGGCTTCTTCTCTCTTTTTGGATCTCAATACAATGTTCTCCCCCTCTCTCGTGGAGATCTATTCGATGTAATCTTCTTTTTGCGGTGTGTTTGTTGAGACCGATGAATTGTGGGTTTATGATCTAGTATTATCTATGGAAAATATTTGATTCTTCTCTGAATTATTTTATGTATGATTGATTTATCTTTGCAAGTCTCTTTGAATTATCCTTTTTGGTTTGGCCAACTAGATTGGTAATTCTTGCAATGGGAGAAGTTCTTAGCTTTGGATTCAATCTTGCGGTGTCCTTACTCGGTGACAAAAAGAGTTGCAAGGCACGTATTGTATTGTTGCCATCGAGGATAACAAGATGGTTTTTTATCATATTGCATGAATTTATCCCTCTACATCATGTCATCTTGCTTAAGGCGTTACTCTGTTTTTAACTTAATACTCTAGATGCATGCTGGATAGCGGTCGATGAGTGGAGTAATAGTAGTAGATGCAGAATCATTTCGATCTACTTGTTTTGGACGTGATGCCTATATACATGATCATTGCCTAGATATACTCATAACTATGCTCAATTCTGTCAATTGCTCAACAGTAATTTGTTCACCCACCGTAGAATATCTATGCTCTTGAGAGAAGCCACTAGTGAAACCTATGGCCCCCGGGTCTATTCTCATCATATCAATCTCTATCACTTTATTTACTTGCTTTGTTTTACTTTGCCTTTTACTTTTAACTTTGCATCTATCTATCAAAAATACCAAAAATATTATTTATCATCTCTATCAGATCTCACTATCGTAGGTGACCGTGAAGGGATTGACAACCCCTAATCGCGTTGGTTGTGAGTTGCTATCATTTTGTGTAGGTACGAGGGACTTGTGCGTGGTCTCCTATTGGATTGATACCTTGGTTCTCAAAAACTGAGGGAAATACTTACGCTACTTTGCTGCATCATCCTCTCCTCTTTGAGGAAATCCAACGCAGTGCTCAAGAGGTAGCATGGAGTAATCCGGAAGGGATGCCTTTCCCTTCTTGGGCGTCCTAGCCTCCCCCTTCGGGTCGGCTTTCCTTTTCTTCTCCTCCCCAGTGCGGGGAGGCGGAGTTTCCTCGTGTTTCCCCCCACCTCCGCGGGAGGAATCTGCCCCGTCGTCTTTGGACGACTAGTTTATGACGGCCTTGCGCCGGGGACCCTTCCTGGTCCCCTGGGCCGCCTTCTTAGGCCCTTCGGCCTCCCCGGATGGGGCGGCCCTTTCCATTTCCTCTTCCCCTTCGTGGGAAGAGTGTGCCTCGTCGTCTTCGGACAAGGCGTCCGGTATGACCTTACGCCGGAGACCCTTCCTGGTCCCCGGGGCCTTCTTTTCGGCCTTCTTTACTAGTGAGGGCACCGGGACAAGCATCTTCTTCAGGAGAGCGGTTGCTGGACCTTCTTGCAGTGGAGCCGGACAGTCAATCCACTCTGCCGTCTCCACGTACTCCTGATTAAGTACACACGATGACTTAAAATCCTCCCATGAGTATGCTGGGAAAACTACATCTGGTGATGGTTACAAAACTCAACGGAAGGGGGGCCGCGTGGCGTGAAGTCCGCGGTCGTCGGATGTGGGAGGAGGTATTTTGGAGGCCTTGAACATCACCTTCCATGCGTCCTTGTGTGTCGTGCCGTAGAGCTCTTGAAGTGTCTGGTGTTCGGCTGGGACGAACTCCCACAGATTAAAAGCCCGTCTTTGGCACGGAAGAATTCGGTGGACGAGCATGACCTGGACCACGTTGACAAGCTTGATTTTCTTTTCAATCATATTCTTGATGCAGTTCTGAAGTCCGGTCAGCTCCGCAGGCTCGCCCCAGGCCAGGCCCTTCTTTTCCCAGGAGGTGAGCCGCATGGGAATTCCGGATTGGAATTCGGGGACCGCTGCCCAGTTGGCATCGCGCGGCTCGATGATGTAGAACCACCCCGATTGCCACCCTTTCACGGTCTCTGCGAAGGAGCCGTCAAGCCAGGTGACGTTGGGCATCCTGCCCACCATGGCGCCTCCGCACTCCGCTTGCTGGCCGCTCACAATCTTCGGCTTCACGCAGAAGATTCATAGCCACAAGACGAAGTGAGGCTTGATGCGGAGGAAGGCCTCGCACACGATGATGAACACCGAGATGTTGAGGACGAAGTTTGGGGCTAGATCATGGAAGTCCAGCCCATAGTAAAACATAAGCCCACGGATGAAGGGATGAAGTGGAAATCCCAGTCCATGGATGAAGTGGGCAAGGAACACGACCCTCTCGTGGGGTCCCGGAGTCGGAATGATCCGCCCTGCATCCGACAGCCGGTGCGCGATATCTGCGGCCAAGTATCCGGCCACCCGGAGCTTCGTGATATGCTCCTCCTTCATGGTGGAGGCCACCCACTTGCCTCCTGCTCCGGACATGTTTGTCTGTGCGGAGAAAGTGTGAACTAGGGCGCTGGAGCTCGAGGGTGCGAGAATGGACAAGCAGACGAGGAAGAAGGCATGGGTAAAAATGGGGAATCCTTATCCCTTTATAGAGGCGACGAAGACGGTGCGCCTCCCCACTTGCCCATTGAAGATCTCTTATTTCCCAAGCGCCATGATTGATGGTGCGGTTGGGTTACCCGTACCCATATTGATGGAAATGCCGTGATAAGGGGACATGATCTGTGCTTCGACAAGACGTGCCGAGGAAACCGCCTCGCAGTATGCGCTGTGGCTGGTTGTGGGAAAACGGTTCGAATAATGACTTGACCGTAGGGTCATGCCACGTTGTCTGAAGTTGTCAGCAGATTACATTTGTGGAATATCGTTCTCTCTACGGTGGTATGTGAAGATCGTCTTGCAGATCCGGACACGATTTAAGCGTTCGGTAATTACTTTGGAGTATTCGGAGATGGAACCCGCCTTGCAATGCCGAAGACAAAACTGCGCGCCGGACTCATCGCCATTAAAGCCTGGTTCAGGGGCTACAGAGGGAGTCCTGGATTAGGGGGTATCCGGACAACCGGATTATATACTTTGGCCGGACTAATGGACCATGAAGATACAAGACTCAAGACTTCGTCCCGTGTCCGGATGGGACTCTCCTTTGACTGGAAGACAAGCTTGGCGATCCGGATATTAGATTTCCTTCTTTGTAACCGACTCTGTGAAAACCCTAGCCCACTTCGGTGTCTGTATAAACTGGAGGGTTCACTCCTTAGAGACAGGACAATCATAATCATCATATGCTAGCTTCTAGGGTTTAGCCTCAACGATCTCGTGGTAAATCAACTCTTGTAATACTCATATCATCAAGATGAATCAAGCAGGAAGTAGGGTTTTACCTCCATCGAGAGGGCCCAAACCTGGGTAAAACATTGTGTCCCTTGCCTCCTGTTACCATTAGCCTTAGACGCACATATTGGGACCCCCTACCCGAGATCCGCCGGTTTTGACACCGACAGTGACCATCCAGCAGGCATCACCGTCCCGGGCTGCTGGGCCGCTAACCTGGCCGGAGGTTCCCGCGCAGGGCCGGCCTGCTCAGGCTTCCGTAGCACCCCTCACCACGACCACGGCGCGCCCGTTCCGCCGGCTAACCTCGGCCGAGCTACTCGAGCGTCGCCGCCAAGGGTTGTGCTTCAACTGTGACGAGCTCTACATGCACGGCCACGTCTGCCCGCGACTCTTTTACCCGGAGGCTGTAGACTACATTAAGGAGGACACCGTCGCCGCCGACCTGGCCGCCCCAGCTGTTGCGAAGTTGTTTGACGCTGCTGATCACCTCGAGGAGTTCAGCAAGCGCTTCCCCACCTTACATCTCGAGGACGAGCTGTTTGTGCAGGAGGGGAGAAGTGTTATGACCGGCATATTAGGGGCTTAGCCTAGTGGGTTGTGGCCCAAGTTATGTTATCATTATTAGGGGCTTAGCCCAATTATTTTATCGTTATTAGGGTCGTTTGCTTAGGAGTCAAGAAAACCCCTCTATATAAGGAGAGGAGATGTTTCAATCTAATCAAGCAAGAATCAATCATTATTTGCTCGGCTTCCCTTAGGGAGCCGGGAGACCTAACCCTAGCCGCCTCTTGCGCCGCCGCCGCCTCTCCCTCTCGCGCACATCGGCACCTTGCCACCGGCGACCGCGAGCTTCGCCACATCCAGCCCCCTTCTTCCCCTACAACCTACGCCCCAGACCCGGTAGGGTCCTAGCTCCTACCATTCAAGTTATTCTCCTGCTGTCCCAAAGTCTCTCCCATAATGATAGCAAGTTGGGGAGTAGGAGCAAGCAGATCATTCAGCTCTTGTAAGTCTGGGCCCCCACCCACTAAATTAGCAGAGCCATTATCTGATATTGTAACCCAAGAGAGAGAGAGAGAGGGAGGGAGGGAGGGAGAGTTAATCCACTGTCATCTTGATCACCTAGTTGAGCAACTTCCACATTTAAAGGGCCAACTAGATCATTAAGCTGCAAGAGTTCTCCTGCATGCAATTCAACATCTATCTGCTCCTGGGGCATAGCCCAATGGCCCTAGCCTTCCTCTTCTTGTGGTCCATCCATGTCCCAATTATTCTCCTGGGCATTATCTTGCTGAATAAGATGAAAAGCCACTGGTCCCACCACAAGGTTGTTCTGGTTAGGGTGGTGAAACTGCTCTGGGGGTCTGGGATGAGGATTCCCATCTTCTGCTACTGGATCTTCATCTGGGGGTGGACCTCCAGAGGGGATGTCTTGGAACATCACCATAGGTCAAGTCCAGGATTGGCCATTGTCACTGTTTGTACCACAAACTAGAATGCTGGCAGATACATCCTTAAGTGGAGCAATCTTGACCTCAATAGCAACTACATCATCACTAGACTTGACTCTGTCCCAAACCTGAAGCTGACCAAAACTAGCAGTGGCGTTGAAGAGCTCACAGAAGGATCTGAGATCAGCAGGGAATCCAACTATCAACAGCCCGACATCTCTGTTTAGGGAAAAGTTCTTCCAGTTCATACCTGGTTATGATTTTGAAAAACAAAGTGGATATCATCGTACTATTTAGACAAACAAAAGCCTGACCAAATGGGCATCTAGAAATGGAAACTACGCTCATGCGCTTGGAGAGGAGGAACTCTTGCAGGATTTCTCTGATATTGGCCAAAGCAACCTCACCTTGCGGCATCGGTATGACAGTGATGATGGCCAGGTCCTCGTTGGATGGAACCAACCTTCACCTTCAATGGCGCTCCAACCGGCAGGGAGGAAGGGAGCCAGGTCGAATGGGAAGGAAGCCATGGACGGCACCACTGCAGGGACGGCGGTACCCCCAGGCTGCGAGGCGAAGAGTTGCAGCAGAGGTGGGGTTGGACAGTGGGAATGTGAGGCGGCAAGGATGGTAATGCGCTCGTCAGTGTGATTTGACTAATCAAGGAGAGGCACCGTGTCTCTGGCAGTGGGATCCAACATAGATGAGAGGTGGTTTTCAAGGTAGGCTGCCAAAGGTGGATGCGGCGATTGGGGTGCATTGCTAACAAGGGAAGCGGGAGCGTCAACCTTGCTCCTAAACCAGCAAGTGACTCTGATGTGGCCCAAACGCCTGCAACCCCTGCAGCGGATCCTGCTGGTACAATTGGGATGAAGATGGCCCGAGAAAAGACAACGAACACATAAATTGGCCTAAGACCCTTGGGCTTGGGAAACACGGTTTGCGGGCCCAGAGGTTTGAATAGCCATTGATCCCACCCTACCAAGAGTGGTGTTATTGGGAAAGGTTAATGGCGGGTTTGAAGCAGGCCTTGACTGCAATAACCGCTCCGAAACAGGAAGCACAGGCGGATTATGCGCTTCATGGGTAGGATCATGGGAAGAAAAAACGCACGGAGATTGAACTGCAGCAGCATATGATCTGCGATCGCTAGAACGATCAACAAGAGTCCATTCTTTGTCCACTTCTTGCCTATATATATATATATATATATATATATATATATATATATTATTCCTTGTGGAAATCTAGGCCTCCGCGACCCCAAAAAAAACCCA
This sequence comes from Triticum dicoccoides, assembly GCF_002162155.2. NCBI lineage: Eukaryota > Viridiplantae > Streptophyta > Magnoliopsida > Poales > Poaceae > Triticum > Triticum dicoccoides. The sequence continues at coordinate 76,580,767 of NC_041389.1, read as the reverse complement.
CACTGAAAAGATTTCACATAATTCCCTCCTTTGATAATAGTAAAACCAATCTCCTTAGAGGAAACACTGAACTTGAAAGACCAATTCTGAAGACAGGTGACTTTGAAACATGAGGCATGGCTGCAAAGCAAGATTGGAGAATTAGACTGACCGATTCATTGTTGATACTGTAGGAATTTTTGGTGTCTTCCAAAACATTATATACTACATTTATTTGGTTGATGAATGAAATCATATAAAATTGGTGTATGAATGATTGGTACAAATATTTGCAATTGAACTTGAGGAAATTTACTCAAGGAAGCCTGGTACAAACTATACTGGGAATACAATCTATATATATGTACTGGAAGTATATGCCTGGGCACAATATGGGTTTGGAATTTGCTAGGCTATTTATAGGTTCGTCTCTGTAGATTGATAAGTCTACACGTTTAAATAGGAACCATATACTATTTAAACGTGGCATATATCTCACATATATGTGCTTAGGGATAAGAAGGAATTTGACTCGAAAAATAACCGGTTATGATCGTGGTTGGTTAATTTGATTAGGAGACTAACTGAATTCTATCTGGATACAGATTTGAACATTCAGGAATATGAGTATAAATATGTCCCTACCCTCTAGCCTCAGATACGCATTGTGAGATGCACCATGGACTTGGCGGAGGAATTAGAGGGTAGACAAATATACTCGTGCTATGTTATTTTTTCAACATTGGCATCGGAGCAGATTGCAAAGAGTTTTGACGGCCGAAAGAATATCTCTTTATTTGAGATTGGAAAAAGGATGTCAAACTCTTGTATTTTCCTGGAAACAACTTACGCTGCGTACTCTTGCCATAGCCGAAACCAAGCCACAAAAATCGATCTGTCCAACACCACTCGCCTGATCTCGCGACACCCAACCTTGCCTCCATGCTCGCCTACCCCGCTGCGGCCACCGTCTCGCCATCCCCGCTGCGGCCGCCGCCTCGCCAACCCTGCAGTGGACGCCGTCTCGCCGCCCCCGCTGCTGCTGGCGTCATCAACCAGCCGGGACCTCCGACCTGCTGGAATCGCTGCTACTCCAAGTCCTCTTCCCAGGGAATTCACCAAGCCACACAAGCTGTTGTTGGGTACTTGGAACCTATAGGTTATGGCCTTATTTGTTCCTCTGCTGCTACAGATTGATTTATGGAATTTTGCTACAGTGATCACCCTTCCCAATGGCTTCCAATAGTGTGTTTGCTGAGTTACTTAGATCTTGTAAATTGGATGGTTCAAATTTACTGTCTGGAAGATTATGTTTCTCCTAACTGCTGAGAACATTGATTATATCATTACACAATCTAAGCCTACCAACCATCTAACAAGGTAGAAGATGAGGAAAAGGAAAGCTATCGAGAGGAAATTACTCAGTGGACTAAAGACAACAAAAAGGCTAGAGTGTTTATGCTTGGATCTATGACTAATTCTCTAGCCGGAGAATATGAACCAAAGGAATGAGCTCGCAAAATAATGAGGAGATTGGAAAAGGACTTTGGGGAAGTTTCAGTTATCAAAGTTCTTAGCTTGGTGCATCAATTTTTGACTGCGAAGATGACAGAAACCATAGAAGTTAGTGCACATTTGAATAAATTATGTGTGTTAGTAGAGGAGCTAAAGAATGCTAGATACCTTTCCCTAAAGAAGTTCAAGTTATGGTTTCTCTTAACTCTTTGCCAAACTCTTGGGAACAATTTAAAATATCCTTTTGTCATACTAAGCGTGTGCTAAACATGAGGACGCTAAGGCATCATCTACTCATGGAAGAAGACAGGAAGTCCACACAAGGGAAAGAGAGAAGATCTCAACATGATGAACTACACCTTGGTGAGGACAAATCTTCAAGCTACAAGAATTGCCAAAAGAGGAAATATGGGACAGCTTTGAGGGATAAAATAAATCAGAAGCATGATAGGAATGATTATAATGGAGGAAATTCAAATCAGAAGGTTGATAAGAGGGAATTTAACTGCCATAATTGTGGTGAACAAGGACACTTCAGATCTGAGTGCACTAAGAAGAGGAAGCCAGATGATAAGAAGTATAACAACAACCAGTCCAAGCATTAGGATAATAGAAGGGGAAATTCTTCACCTGACGGTATGTCACATGTTTTTGTATGTTCAAAATCTCTATTTACAACTTCCTTATCAAATAGTTGGGTGGTTGATTCTGGCTCCACCTCACACATTGCAAGAGATAGGAATTCTTTCTGTTCATTTGAACCATTACAAAAGGGAACTAGATTTATTTATCTAGGAACAACATAAAAGGCAGATATACTAGGAATTGGGGACTATAATCTAAAACTCCCAAGTGGAGGAATATTACTCCTTAAGAATACTGTATTTTCTCCAGATATGAGGAAAAATCTCATATCGGTATCTAGACTAGAATCTACAAGCTTTGATGTTAACTTTGGCAATGGGAAGGTTAAAATATTGCTAAAAGGAAAATTGATACAATTAGGGAACCATGTAGAAGGCCTATATTATATTGAAGATATTTCCGATATTGATGCTATGGACAGTTTAGTTGCTGAAAACCACTCCATTGTGAGGAATATAGCCGGAAATGACAATTGTTCCGAATCCTACCTATGGCATTTAAGGCTAGGACATATATCAAAAAACAGGACTAAAAGATTGATTAGTTATGGAATTCCAAATTTTAATGGGAAGATTATGGAATTTGTGAAGCCTGCATCATGGGAAAAATGACTAGAGCTCCCTTTCCTAAAACTGAAAGATCTAGTGAGCCCTTAGCCGTAATTCATTCAGATATTTGTGGGGAAATGACAACACCCACGATAGGATAGAAGGTGTATTTTATCACATTCATTGATGACTTCTCCCGATACGGTTATGTCTACCTCCTTAAACACAAGTCTGAGGGTTTTGACATGTTCAAAACTTTCAAGGCTGAAGTGGAAAACCAATTAAATGAGAAAATTAATGTCCTTAGGACCGATAGAGGAGGAGAGTACACATCCGTAATTTTGGATGAATTCTATAAAGAACATGGCATAGTACACTAGTACACATTACCCTACACACCCCAACAAAATGGTGTAGCGGAAAGAAGGAATAGGACGTTAATGGATATAGTTTGATCCATGATGGCTTACTCTAATTTACCTTTAAGTTTTTGGGGGGAAGCGCTGCATACTGCAGTTTATTTATTAAATCATTCACCCTCAAAACCGGTAAAGGTCACTCCCTACGAGCTTTGGAAAGGGAGGAAACCAACACTAAGGCGCCTGGCTGTTTGGGGTTGCAATGCACAAATTAAAATCCCTAGCCAGAACAGAACCAAATTGCAACCTAAGACCACTCTAGGAATTTTTGTTGGTTATTCTACTGGTTCCAATGGTTATAGGTTTTATGATCCCAATAATAAGAAGTTATTGGAAAGCAGAGATGCTATGTTTTTAGATCAGGACACTCCTCGTCGTGCTAAGAGAGCTAGAGTGGAATTGATAGAAGGAGAATCCAAGGAAGTAGTAAATGACTCTACTGTTAATCTTTCAAGCCAAATCCCTGACATAAGTATGGAAGAAACTCCCTCAACTAGTATGCCTAGAAGAAGTGGGAGGAACACACAAACACCATCTTATCTAGATGATTATTTTGTGTTTCTAGGGGAAGTACACTCTAAAGTGTCTTTAGAGGAAGAACCTAAAACTTACAAACATGCCATTAATTGTGAGGAATCTAGACTATGGTTGGAAGCTGTGCGGGAAGAACTAAACTCCATGGAAAGAAATGGTGTTTGGGAACTTGTTGATTTACCCCAAAACCGCCAAGCCATAGGATCTAAATGGATATTCAAAAGGAAACTCAATGCTTCAGGAGGTGTGGAAAAAATATAAAGCTCGAGTAGTTGCCAAGGGATATATACAAAAGGAAGGAGTAGACTTTGTGGAAACATTTTCTCCTATTGCAAAGTTCACTTCTATTCGCATCTTATGTGCCTTAACAGCTTATTTTGATCTTGACCTCCATCAAATGGATGTCAAATCAGCTTTTCTAAATGGTTATTTGAAAGAGGAAATCTATATGACACAACCAGATGGTTTTGTGGAAAAGGGAAATCTGAATAAAGTATGTAAGTTAAAAAGATCAATCTATGGTTTGAGGCAGGCTTCTAGGCAATGGAATACCTTATTTGATGCTGCAATCACATCATATGGTTTCTCTATGATGGAAGGAGACCGATGTATTTATTTCAAAATAGTGGGAGGAAACTTTGCATATTTATCTTTGTATGTCGATGACATTTTAATTGCTTCAAACCATGAGGGAACCTTAATGGAAGTCAAATCTTGGTTATCATCCACTTTTGATATGAAAGATTTGGGGGAAGCCTCTTATGTTTTTTGGGGTGGAAATACATAGGGACCGGAAAAGGAAAGTTTTGGGGCTGTCTCAAAAAGTTTATCTCAAAACTGTTTTGAAACGATTTTGTATGGAAGATTGCAAACCTGCAAATATACCAATGATAGAAGGAACTAAACTTAGTGATGAACAATGTCCTAAAACTCCTAAGGAAATAAGGGAAATGAAAATATACCTTATGCTTCTGCTCTAGGGTCTCTTATGTATGCAATGCTGTTTACTAGACCAGATTTGTGTCACACTGTTGGAATGTTTAGCAGATTTTAGAAAAATCCCGGGGAAGCTCATTGGAAGCAAATAAAATATGCTATGCGATATATAAAAGGAACGCTGGACTTTTCTCTTTGCTTTAATGGTGATAATCTTCGGCTGCAGGGATATACTGATGCTGACTGGCAGGGAGACCTTGATGAAAGGAAGTCGACGTCGGGTTGTCTATTTACTTTGGTTGGAGGTGCTATCTCTTGGAAGAGCAAGAAACAAACTTCTGTGGCGCAGTCTTCTATGGAAGCAGATTACATTACTGCAAATGAAGCTGTAAAAGATGGTGTTTGGTTGAGGAAATTTTTGGTTTCTCTAGAGATAGTTGAAAATGTGTCACATCCGGTCACTTTTTATTGTGATAATCAAGCTGCGATTAAACTTTCCAAGGATCCCAGGTTTCATAGCAGGGCTAGAAAATATTGAGGGAAAATACCATTATATTAGACATGTAATAAATAGGTTGAAATCTGTTCGGCTTGAGTTTTTGCCTGGTACTAATATGTTGTGGCAGATCCACTGACTAAACATCTTAGTCAGGAATTGTTTGCAAACATGTCAGGAACATAGGCCTTATGATTTTTGATTGAATGTTTTTCAGACAAGTGGGAGATGTAGGAATTTTTGGTGTCTTCCAAAACATTATATACTACATTTATTTGGTTGATGAATCAAATCATACGGAATTTGTGTATGAATGATTGGTACAAATATTTGCAATTGAACTTGAGGAAATTTACTCAAGGAAGACGAGTACAAACTATACTAGAATATAGTATATATATATATATGTACTGGAATTATATGCCTGGGCACAGTATGGGTTTGGAATTTGCTAGGATATTTGCAGGTTCCACTAGTAGAAAAACGACTTTTAGTACCGGTTCGTAAGGACCTTTAGTACCGGTTCTAGAACCGTGGGGACTAAAGGTCCCCCCTTTAGTCCCAGTTCAACATGAACCAGGACCAAAGGCCCACCACATGGCACGAGGCGCGCCGTGGTCTTGGGGACCTTTAGTCTCGGTTGGTAAGAATTTTTTTTATTTTTATTTTTGAAATAAAGCAAAAACAGCCCGCCTACTGGGCCGGCACGGCCTGCATACGACTAGAAACCCAATCTCTAGTTGGGCCAGGATGCAGGCCTGTACGGCCCAGTAGGCCCCACAGGGCAGAAGACTTGCAATAGGCCCACAAAGGCCTGCTTAGAGAGGAGCTCAACATGGTAGCCGCGGCGGGGCTTATAAACTGGTGCGAGCTCCTCTCAACTAGCGAGGTGGGACTAAACATTATGCACTGCGAGTGGCAGTGCACCACCTTTAGTACCGGTTGGTGGCTCCAACCGGTACTAAGGGGGGGTCTTTAGTACCGGTTGGATCCACCAACCCTTACTAAAGGCCACCACCTTTAGTACAGGTTGGTGGCTCCAACCGGTACTAAAGGGGTGTCTTTGGTACCGGTTGGAGCCACCAACCCGTACTAAAGGCCACCACCTGTTTAGTACCGGTTCGTGGAACGAATTAGTACTAAAGGTTCGCCACGAACTGGTACTAATGAGCGCCGCCCGCCTGGCCGTTGGAACCGGCACTAATGGTCACATTAGTGCCGGTTCAATTGCAAACCGGGACTAATAAGTTTCATATTAGACCCTTTTTCTACTAGTGTTCGGCTTTGTAGATTGATAAGTCTACACATTTAAATAGGAACAGTATACTATTTAAATCATGGAAAATATCTCACGTATATTATATGTGCTTAGGGATAAGAAGGAATTTGACTCGGAAAACAATCGATTAGGATCGTGGTTGTTAATTCAATTAGGAGCCTAACAAAATTCTATCTGGATACAGATTTGAACATTCAAGAATATGAGTATAAATATGTCCCTACCCTCTAGCCTCATATACGCATTGTGAGTTGCACCATGGACTTGGCGGAGGAATTAGAGGGTAGACAAATATACTCGTGCTATGTTATTTTTTCAACAAATACGTAGCTTAGATCTACAGATCTCCACAACAAGAAAGAATTCCCGATGATCGCTGCCCTCAATGTGGTTGACGGGCATTCCATATTGCTTCCAAATGTAAGCCTCTAAAGCCAAACCTGGTTCAAATTTGAGATCCGAAAGGGCCATGGAGAAGGATGTTGAAGGAGCTCGAGAGAAGCTTGTGACTAGCCGACAGCGCCGGAGTGGCCACTTTCCCCGG
>NC_041389.1:76558120-76573416 GCF_002162155.2 Triticum dicoccoides | reverse complement strand
TGTGTGTGTGCATGTCACTTTTTTAATTGGGAAGGTCAAATTTAAATATTATTTTGTTCTGATGCCGTGGGTCTAAGGCTGACAGTATAAAGGGGGGTAGGTATGGAGAGGCAAGATCTCAGCTATGGTGAAGGTGTACACACGAGTTTTACGAGTTCAGGCCCTTCTCGGTGGAAGTAACAGCCCTATGTCTTGGTGCCCGAAGGCGGTCGATTGGACTATATGTGTGATGTTACAAGGGGTGCAAACCCTTGTGCCAGAGGAGGGGGTGGCTTATATAGAGTACGCCAGGACCCCCATCACCCTCCATTACAAGGGACTTAATGTACATAAAGTGGGGGCGTTACTGGTAACGCCAGCCTTAAGTGTTGTTAATGACCTTAAAGACTACTGAGTGAACGCATGCCCGTTGCAATGCTGAGTGACTCCAGGTGTTCGGTAGATCGAGTGATTCTATGGATGGTCGAATGACAGTAGGTAGGAGGACTCCATGTGACATTATTGTCGAGTGGATTACACTCGACATCTTCGACTGGGGTCTCTTGCTGCTTCTTGGACTTCTTATCTTCTAGGGTAGTGACCTTGGGTAGGACGTATAGGCCAAGCCTATGACCCTACCCCAGGTCTATATCCTCATTAGTAGCCCTCGAATGGATTAAGTTTCGAGTGGAAAGTGGGATGAAGTTGAACTTGTTCTGAGCTTTGCACCTTCGTGGGCGTTTTCCGCAAGATGGAAAACTCACGTTGGTACTTCAGCGTCGACTCAGTCGCCTTGATCCATTCAGAGAGTTGTCGACTGACCTTGTGGCATCACGCGCCGAGTGTTGTATTAGAGTGCATGATCTTGGGTGAGATTGACTGCTGTGTATCCCGGATTTCGTGGGATACAAAATTTTGGGGAAGCGCACGGGACGGGGAGCGCCGAAGCGGTCGGAGCAGATAAACAGAAATGCCTCGATTTCCGCGCCGCCTTTTTCGCCAGTACGTTGTGCGTGACTGTTGCGGGATTTGACAGGATTGCCTAGTCCCACGCGTCAGTCACTCGAAAGCAACCCTTTATAAGGCGACGGGGCCGAGGCGTCTGCACTGTGCACGCCCGTTCTTCCTTCTTCTTCCTCCATTTCTCCACCGTGCCCAGCTCTTCCGCTCTCAACACTGCCACTCCGCCGCCATGGTGAAGGACAAGACGGCGGCGCTAGAGCGCGCAAAGAAGGCGACGGCGGTGACGAAGGGCAAAAAGCAGAACCGCGGGTCGTCCTTGCGCGCGGGGCTGCCACCGGGCTGGATCTAGAGCGATTGGATCCGGTCTTTGATTCAGCAGGAAGATCTGGACGAGTTGGCGGAGTCCGGACTGATCACCAAGGGAGTGGCAAGGTTGTTGGAGGGGGAGATGGAGCCTCAGCCTCGACCGGGTGAGTGTGTACTGCTCGCCACCCATGTCGACACCCCTTCTTCCGGGGATTCTTGAAATTCTTCGGTGCTCAACTCCACCATTTTTCTCCCAACACCATCACGTATCTGGCCGCGTTCGTGTTGATGTGTGAAAACTTCTTGGGGTGTCGACCGCACTGGGGTCTTTTCGAACATATCTTCACCATCCGCTCCCAGTCGGTGAAAAAAGCAAAGTCGAGTGACTCAAAGTCTCATGGCATTCAGATGTGTGGGGGTTTAGGTATCCAGAAAAGGCATATGAGTTCTTTCTTGCTATGACTCTCCCTGAATTGGTTAGAGGCTGGCAGTCGACCTGGTTCTACTGCCAGGACGCCGCAGCTCCAGGTCAGTCGACCGGCCTCCCCCACTTCACATTCGACCGCGTTCAGACTCCTTCTCCACTCAAAGTGACCGCTGCTGAGAACGTGGAGACGAAGTTGTTGGTGGAGAAAGTGGTCCAACTTATCAACGGTGGTGTCACCGGCCTGGACCTACTGGAAGTGTTCCTCAGTCGACGCATCCAGCCTCTCCAGGCTCGTGATTATCCTATGTGGTTGTACTTCGGACCTGAAGACGCCGCTCGGGTCCACCCAGAGGAAGTGTCCTCCGAGACCGTGGCCATGTGGTTGAAGAGTATCACAGGCAATCAGGACAACCCCAGAGGATCCAGGCGAGTCATCGCTTTCAGAGACAACAATCCACCCGACAAGGTATGCCCTTTTATTCCGACCGCCTGGCGTATATGTTCCGACTGCACTAGATGTCGACTGACTTTTACTTGACATTTTGTCTTGTAGGTTTTTAACGATATGTATTCGATGCCCAATGGCGAACAAGATCTGGAGCAGGACCGGGAGGGAGAGGCCAGCGCAGAAGAGAGTGGCGACTTGGAGTCTTCGGATGAAGAGGAGGAGGAGAGCGAGGAATTGGAGGATGAGGAAGAAGTCGACTCGCCGCCGCGTTCCGAGCACCGATCCAAGCAGCAACACAACCCAGCGGGCGGGCGTGGGAAGAACGTGGCTCCGAGTACCCACGCTCAGATGCGCACTCGGACGTCAACTCCGGAGTCAACGGAGAAGATCGCCAAGCAGCCCAAGGTTGCTCCTCCCAAGACTCGGAAGACTTTGCCACGGATCAAGATGGATGTCCCAGTGGCTTCAGGGTGAGTATCACACTTGTGTTTATACAAACCGACTGAAATTTCTGTTCTGACCAATTGAATTATACATCTTTCTAGTCCCACCTCTGCTGCTACTGACATGGATATCGATAAGGCACCAGGAGACGAGGAGGCCACCTCCCGGGCTGGTAAGTCTGTTTGACCAAATTTCATTTAATCGAGTGGGTAGTCAATCGGCTGAATATTTGATATTTCTCCCTTTCTGTAGCTCCGCAAGAAATTGTTCTACTCCCTGATGAAGAAGAAGAAGAATCGCCTCTATAGGAGAGGAGGAAGAAGAGCGGAAGCTCAAGCAGGAGGAGGCTTGAAATTCAAATCCCTCAGTCGACGCCGACGCTTGAGGCGGTGGTCGAACGTTCCGAAGGGCCGGTTCGGACCAATGTCACATTCGCCAGCCTGTTGACGACTGATCGTCCGTCGGGATCGACTACACAGAATCCTGCCGCTCTGGTGCAACTCCACACCTCCGACCTGGTAACTGCTTCGACTGCCTTGGAGCCATCACTCTTTGCCGCGTATCATACCCCAGACGACTCGCCGAGCGCCGCTAGGGAAGCTCTTCGTCAGGTGAACCTTGTGGAGCATCCCTACGGCATCCCCACGGACTCTACTACAACTCGTCAAGCACCTCGAGGACCGATGACAAGAGCACGTGCACGCAACATCGAGAACGAGGTCACTTCTTTCCTCTCCGAGTTCCATTCTATTTCACACGAGAATTGGGTCCTACCTCAAACGGAAGTACTATGCATGATTATGTGTCAAGGTGTTGATCATTGAGAGGCTAGCACGAAGACCCAAGCACCTATGGTCGAGGAGAAGGAGGAGGGAAGCGAGAAGAGAGAAGAAGGAGAGGCTCTGGACCCTTCGGGTGCCCGAGTGCTTTGGCCCCGGAGGCCCGACCCCTCCATGGCGCTGCTCCCAGCTGGCCCCGGGTGCCCGGCCTGCAGCCCCGGGTGCCCGACCTCTCTTGGCCAGCCGAGGCCCAGGCCACCCCCGGTGCCCGGCCTCCACCTCCAGCGCCACAGGCCACCGGCCCGGGTGCCCGGCCTCTGGACACCGAGTGCCCGGTCCCTTCCTGGACCGCGCCCAGCCCGCACCCTGGGTGCCCGGCCACTTGGGCCCGGGTGCCCGGTGTCGGTGTCAAAACCGGCGGATCTCGGGTAGGGGGTCCCGAACTATGTGTCTAGGCGGATGGTAACAGGAGACAAGGGACATGATGTTTTACCCAGGTTCGGGCCCTCTTGATGGAGGTAAAACCCTACGTCCTGCTTGATTAATATTGATGATATGGGTAGTACAAGAGTCGATCTACCACGAGATCAAGGAGGCTAAACCCTAGAAGCTAGCCTATGGTATGATTGTTGTAATGTATGTTGTGTCCTACGGACTAAAGCCCTCCGGTTTATATAGGCACCGGAGAGGGCTAGGGTTACACAGAGTCGGTTACAATGGTAGGAGATCTAGATATCCGTATCGCCAAGCTTGCCTTCCACGCCAAGGAAAGTCCCATCCGGACACGGGACGGAGTCTTCAATCTTGTATCTTCGTAGTCTTGGAGTCCGGCGGACGATGATAGTCCGGCTGTCCGGACACCCCCTAGTCCAGGACTCCCTCAGTAGCCCCTGAACCAGGCTTCAATGACGATAAGTCCGGCACGCATAATGTTCGGCATTGCAAGGCGGGTTCCTCCTTTGAATAATCCAGAGAAGATCATGAACACCAGGATAGTGTCCGGCTCTGCAAAATAGATTCCACATTCCACCGTAGAGAGAATAAAATGTACACAAGTTCAATCTGCTGACGTATTTTGCGGCATGACGTCACACCACTACCAAGCCTTTACTTGAATCATTTTTTACTATACCACCTCAGCACGTTTAGCGAAGCGGTTTCCTTGGCACGTCTTGTCGAAGCAGAGATCGTGTTCCCCTTATTCCGGGATCCTCATCAATACGGACGTGGGTAACCCAACTGCGCCCGTCGCCACGCCTCCTCTATCGAAGGTGGATCCCGAACGGTCACGGAGACGGCCCTTGGTATTTTCCCTCTTTATAAGAGGACCAAGGCTCGTTTCTTTTCTTCAATCTTCCCTCGAATCTTCTCCTTGCTCCAAGTTCCAACACCCAGAGCCCCAGATTCGAGCGCTTCGGACCTTCAACAATGTCCGGCTCCGACCTTCAGGGTCGGTGGATGCCCTCCTCCGTCACGGAGGAGGACGTGTTAAAGCTGCGTGAGGCCAAGTACATGTCTTACGAGATTTCGCACAGGTTGCCTGCTCAAGGGCAGGCCGTACCCATTCCCGAGCTCGGTGAGTACGTCGTCTTCGTATCCCACCTCCGTCGGGGTTTAGGCTTCTCGACGGACCCCTTCGTGAGAGGGCTCATGTTCTACTATGGGCTGGATTTTCACGACTTGGCTCCGGAGTCCATCCTCCATATTTCCGCATTCATTATCGTCTGTGAAGCCTTCCTCCGCGTCACCCCCCACTTCGGCCTGTGGCTGAAGACCTTCAATGTGGAGCCGAAGATGATCGGGGGGCGTCAAGCAGAGTGCGACGGGGCGGCCATAATCAGGAGGACCGATGCCCCGTGGCCCGACGGCTCCTTCCAAGAGGAGCTCGGCTTGTGGCAGCAGGAGTGGTTCTATATCACCGCTCCGAAGGGCAGCAGGCAAAAGCCACCGCCTTTATTCCGCCCGGGACCTCCACGACGGTTGATGTCGTGGGTCAACCAAGGGCTCAATTGGGGGCCATCCGAGGACGTGCCCTTATTGCAGGGCCGGATTTGAGACCTCCAAGCGAGGGAGATCGATCTGGTAGTGGTGATGCAGGTCATGCTAATCAGGCGTCTTCTGCCCTGCAAACGCCGTCCTCTCCGGTTATGGGAGTTTAATCCGGAAGGACCACGAATTCTCCAACACTTCATGGGTACGACACCCGTGGAGATGTACAAGTTGTTCTTCGGACCGCGGGTGGCATGTCCGGAATTGACCGAAGACGTAGGCCTGAGCTGCAATCGCCCGGATACTCAGGTAAGTAGCTCAGTGTTCGGACGTTCCATTTGTTTGCTTTTCTGTAATTCGCCTTCTAACCCATTATCCTTCATCAGGAGTGGGTAGCGCGAGCAATGCTGATAAGGTGTCAGGCCCCCCTCCCAGAGACCGCACCGGAGCCCGTGCTGGTCAGAATGTTGGAGGTCGCACCCGTAGAAGAAGGCGATGGGAAAATAGAGGAGCTATCACCTCGCCCAAGGGGGCGCTTGAAGAGGGGGGGATCGAGAATCCCTCCTTCCAAGGGGAGAAGAGGACCGCCTCCGAAGACCCGGAGGCCAAAGCCCCTAAGCGGGGGAAGAAATCTTCACCGGAGGGTCCTGCGTCCGGGGAGACCCCGGGCGTACAATCGTCTCTAAAGGATCAGCCCTCTAGCGAGCCGTGAGTAGGGAAAGGGGAGTTCATTAATTAAGAAAACATCCCTATTTGTGCTTCTGAGGATAACCGAAATTTTTACCTTACAGTTCGGATCTGCGCCGTCGGACAGGGTAGACGAGCCTGAAGTATCGTCACGGAGGGTATCCCCGAGCCCGGTGGAGCCGGAGAGTTCGGCGCCGACTGGTGTTCGGCCGGGGGAGCTGAAGGATCTGCTTGAGAGGGCGTCCATCTCAGAAGATCACCGTGCTTTGATGAGTATGGTGATTGGAAGGGTTTCGTCCGCCGAAAGCGGATTGCATAATGCCGTCAGGAGTTTGCTGGCGGGATTTGAGGTACGTAAGAACGACGCACCTTCTTGAATGTTTTGCACATAGAAGTGCGCCCTGTATAGATAGTAGCCCCTGAGACTCGGTAGGTTGTCAAAAACGACGGCGTGCCGAGGATCAAAATCGCAGGTATTGAGTGTCGCCTTTCCTATGCAGGTGGCGGATAGTCCTGGGGCTAGCCGGACTGGTGGAGTTGTCGAGTTAATGCGGCAACTTGATGTGGCGGATGCGGACATCGCGCTTGTCAACCGGCGACTTGACGAGTCGCAAGGTAAATGAATTCTCCGCAGTCACTTATTTAAGGGAGCCAAAGCCCGCCTCTTACAATATTTATGCTGTGGTGCAGATGGTGCTGCTGCTATGGAGAGCCTTCGGGCCGAGCTTGCTCAAGCCAAGGAGCAAGCCAGAAGGAGTGATGTGCCTGCCTCGAGGGCGGCCGAGGAGTTAAAAGCCGAAAGGGCTGAACACTGCCTAAGCAGGGAAGAGATGGCCGGATTGGCCGTGAAATTGAAGGATGCTACTGACCGCAATGAGGCTCTTGAAAAGGAGCGCCTATCGGAGTGAGAAGATCTGGGGAAGGCCACCGCTGAGGCCAAGGATGCCCGCTCTGCAATGCGGGCTATGAAGGAGGAGCTGTGCCAGGCCGGAGACATTGTGGCTGGCAAGCCTTTTCTGCTGCGTCGCCGGTTTACGGATCCGAATTATGCCCAGCTTGGCCAGCTGTGGGGTCCGGAGGATCCATATATGGACTTAGCGGCAAGTGCGGCGGATGCCGTCGTGCACTTCCGGAGTCAGGAGGATCACAAGACGGAAGAGTTGTTTTGGTCTCAATTCCATAGTCCGGATCGTTCACTTCCGCTGACCGATCGGTTGGCCGAATGGGCTGAGCTGAACAGGTTGTCCGGACTGGCCATGATCTTGGAGCAGTGCCGCATATCCAGGGGATGAAGCGGTCGGCCTGCATAGAGGGTGCGCGGATGGCCCTTGCCCGTGTGAACACACATTGGACAGAGATGGATGCCACCGCTATTGCAACCCAGGGTTCGGACGAAGGCCGGTTACCCGCCGAGCACTATTTTGGGGAAGTTATGCGTGGTGCTCGTGTAATAGAGTCGCAGTGCTCGAAAAATGTCATGTTCAAATGAACGTTTTATCTTGTAAAACAATGATTATGATGTAACCGCTTTTTATACTTGTGCGTTCCAAGTATTGAAATATCTCCTATGCGGCCGTTTATGTATACGTTTGTATAACCTGAAAGATGGCAGTCTTCGGCTTCAGCCTCCACGCACAAGGTGCGGGGGTGTTCACAAAAAATAGCGCGTTTTCACACTTAATCCGACGTCTCGGTCCTGTTAAGGAGGTGGTAGCGTAGCAAACGAGGCAATCCGGACTATGATGCTTTATCACTTTCACTTAGCCATTGGAGTTCGAGGGTGGGGCTACGATATAGCCCCTGGGGGCACCGCGCTTCTCCGGATTCGGGGCGCGTGTGTGCCTGATCGGGAAACGGTCCTCCGTCAAAGCGGGGAATTCTAAACATTCCGGTAGTCAATCGAGTGGTTGACCAGTCTCTCGCTGTATCATGATAGTCAGTTTTCGGCTTTCTCTACTGAGGTGCTTGCCCAGCCGAACTGGGGCACAATCGCAGTAGTTCTCCTGGTGCCGCGTTAGCCGATGATACGGAACGTAAGGCAGCAAAACACAGGAGCCGGGCAAACCCAACATTTGACCAAAGACATGATTCGAAGCTGATGCATATAAGGCCTAACTCAAGACGCCGAACACTCCCTAAGGTGTTCGGTCTTTATAATAATGGGCAGAACAATGCCCTAAGCCCCTAGTGTCCAGGTACGGGCAAGGTCCTCTGACGCGGCCGATGCCAAAATGTCAGGCTCCACTTAGGTTATAATGAGAAACCAAGGGATTATAACAACAAGAGACAGTAAAAAAGGTTTACAAAGGGTCTTAATCTGAAAAGAATCCTTGCGACGGGTCCCTACTGCACGTCTGCGCCTGTGTCTCCGTTGTGCCGTTATCCTGGACAGGTGTGCGCGTTGTTCATCTGTAAAAAGAGAGGAACTTAGTTTGGAAGGAAATCGTGCGAAAAATATATACGAAGGAAAAAATAAATAAGTAAAGCGGAGTCTATATGAGCTCGTTGTTGCTTGTGCGCGCAGCCCCTTGTGAAGGGGTGTGCGGCTAGGGGGCCCCTAGCTTATTTATGCCGGACTCGTCTAACCGTGTCCGGGGTCTTTAAATGACCCTCGCACTGAAATGATGCCACGTGGACCGGGCATCTTAAGTGTAAGAGACGCGTAATGTGGTATGGCGTTGAAGCGGACAAAAGCTTCTCGTCCCAAGAGTGCTTGATAGCTACTTTTAAATGGGACGACATGAAAGATTATTTTTTCGCGTCGAAAGTTGTTCGGAGACCCGAACACAACTTCTAGTAATAAGGAGCCTGTGCACTTGGCATAGGGGCCTGGCATCACTCCTTTAAAGGAAGTGCGGCTGTGTCGAATTTTAGTAAGGTCTATCCCCAACTTGCGGATTGTTTTTGGATACAACAGGTTTAAGTCGCTGCCTCCGTCCATCAGGACTTGTGTAAATTGTAGTCCGTCGATTATAGGATCCAATATCAGGGCAGTCCATCCTGCATTTCGAATGCTTCTGGAATAATCCAGGTGGTCGAAAGTGATTGGTTTTGATGTCCAATCTCTATGTTCCGCTGGGTTGGACCATGCGAGACCCATTTTAACGGGTGCCGCACTGTTTGTCCGTATTATCACATGAAGTGAATTTACTGCTTTGACCTCTTGTGGGAAAGTCTTTTGTTTTCCGGTGCTCTGCTGGTGGGGTTTATCATCGTCTTTGCTTGATGCGTAGAGCCCCTTGTGTTTGGCGTTTAATCGGCCGGACTATTTGAAAACCCAAGAATCTCGGTGGGTGTGGTTTGCAGGCCTCCCGGGGGTACTGTGGATTTGACATATCCGACCCAAAATTTTGTTTAAGTTGGATAGCTCATCGTTGTTATCCTTAAGAGGCAGTGTTTTGTTGTTTGGCCGCGAGCTTTTGAATCCGGCGCTGACCGCCGTGCTCTTTGGGCTTTTCTCTTTATTCCGGCGCTGGTCTTTTCTGCGCCGTGATTTTCCATTTCCATCTCTGATCTCGGATGTACTTGGGTCGCTGATGTTGCATCTTGCTAGCTAGCTATCCTCTCCCACGCAAAAGCGGGTCATGAGGCTTGTTAGCGCGGACATTGTCCTCGGCTTCTCTTGGCCGAGGTGTCTGGTGAGCCATTCGTCTTGGAGGTTGTGTTTAAAAGCTGCTAAGGCTTCGGCGTCCGGACAGTCGACTATTTGGTTCTTTTTGGTGAGGAACCTGTTCCAGAATTTGCGCGCTGACTCTCTGGGCTATTGAGTTATATGACTTAGATCATCTGCATCTGGAGGGCGGACATAAGTTCCTTGAAAGTTTGCTCTAAACGCGTCCTCAAGCTCTTCCCAACTTCCAACAGTGTTTTCTGGGAGGCTTTTGAGCCAATGACGAGCTGGCCCTTTGAGCTTGAGGGGTAAGTATTTTATGGTGTGGAGATCATCTCCTGTAGCCATGTGTATGTGTAGTATATAATCCTCTATCCAGACTCCAGGGTCTGTTGTTCCGTCGTAGGCCTCTATGTTTATGGGTTTAAATCCTGCTGGGAATTCATGGTCCAGCACCTCGTTGGTGAAACATAGTGGGTGTGCGGCGCCCCTGTATTTGGGTGTACCGCTGTCTTCGGACACTTGGCGTGTTGCATTGCTTCCTGGGGCCCTCTTTTTTGGCCCGTAAATGGACCTGGCTGGGCCATTTGTCTTTCCAGGGTCATTAGTCGGCTTATGTGCGGCGCCGCTTTTAGATTTTGGCCTATCATCTGGCCGTCTATCCAACCAGGCAGCCTCTTTGTTTTTTGACTGTGTGGGCTCTATGGCCTCCTCGTCAAATTCTGGCAGCAGCTTGCGCTTCGGGTAGCTCTTTGATTGATGACCATTGCCGTATTTGTCTGCGGTTTTGAGCACTTTGCTCCACCTCATTCTGAGTGTATCTTCTGCTGTTTTGAGCTTCCGTTTTTCCTTCTTCAAACTTCTTGCGGTGGCGACGAGTCTTTTCTGAAGGTTTTTATTCTCCGGCGGTGTGTCCGGCGTGATGTCGTCTGGACTGTTGTTTTCGCCGGGCCTGGACTGATTATCTGACTCATCCTGTTTGGACGGTTGCTTGTCTGCGTGTTCGTCGTCCACTGGTTTGCCCTGCTGTATTGTTGGGTCATTAGGAGCGCTGTTGTTGTCGAGGCGGGACTTAGGGCGGCGTCTGCGTCGCCGTTTTTGTTGTTTGTCGGCGGGATTATCTTCTGCCGCGCCCCGTTGGTCCTCGTTGTCGCTTCCTTTTGGGGTATCCACCATGTATACATCATATGACGAGGTGGTCTTCCAGTGCCCTGTAGGCGCTGGTTCTTGTTCATCTCCGGCATCGTCGTCCATACCGTCGATGTCTTCGGAGTCATAGTTTAGCATGTCGGTTAGATCGTCGACAGTGGCTACAAAGTGGGTGGTGGGTGGGCTTTGAATTTCTTCGTCGTACGAATCCCAACCGTCCTGGCCGTAGTCCGGCCAGGTCTCTCCGGATAGCGATAGGTGTTTTAACGAATTTAGGATGTCGCCAAAGGGCGAGTGTTGGAAGATGTCCGCGGCAGTGAATTCCATAACCGGCGCCCAATCAGATTCGATTGGCGGGGGCATGGGAGGTCCGGAGTCCGGCAGGGAGTCCGGCACCTCAGAGTCACGAGCTTCGCAAGGGACAAGGCTAGTGTTCGGCTCCATCGCCGTGGAAGTTGCAGCCCCCGAGGCGGTGTCCAACCACCGATCCTCGATCTAGGCGATCAGCTCCGGACTAAGGGTCGGAGCAGATTCTTGTGCGGCCACCAAGGCACTGTTCGGCGGCAGAGCTAGATCATGCCCATCGTGACAGTGCGGCACGCTTGGCTGTGGCTCGAGCCCGTCGAAGATCAAGTCCCCGCGGATGTCGGCCGTGAAGTTTAGGCTTCCGAGCCTGACCTGGCGGCCAGGGGCGTAGCTTTCGATTTGCTCCAGATGGCCAAGTGAATTAGCCCGCAGAGCGAAGCCGCCGAATACGAAGATCTGTCCAGCGAGAAAAGTCTCACCCTGGACAGCGTTGTTGATTGAAGAAGCCATCGAGCCTATCGGTGACGACACAGAGGAACTCTCAATGAAAGCACCAATGTCGGTGTCAAAACCGGCGGATCTCGGGTAGGGGGTCCCGAACTGTGCGTCTAGGCGGATGGTAACAGGAGACAAGGGACACGATGTTTTACCCAGGTTCGGGCCCTCTTGATGGAGGTAAAACCCTACGTCCTGCTTGATTAATATTGATGATATGGGTAGTACAAGAGTCGATCTACCATGAGATCAAGGAGGCTAAACCCTAGAAGCTAGCCTATGGTATGATTGTTGTGATGTATGTTGTGTCCTACGGACTAAAGCCCTCCGGTTTATATAGGCACCGGAGAGGGCTAGGGTTACACAGAGTCGGTTACAATGGTAGGAGATCTACATATCCGTATCGCCAAGCTTGCCTTCCACGCCAAAGAAAGTCCCATCCGGACACGGGACGGAGTCTTCAATCTTGTATCTTCGTAGTCTTGGAGTCCGGCGGACGATGATAGTCCGGCTGTCCGGACACCCCCTAGTCCAGGACTCCCTCACCCGGCCTCCTGCCTTTGCCGGCCCAGCTCGCCTTGGGTGCCCGAGCTCTCACCCCCGGGTGCCCGGCCTACCCCGCGCCAACCCCCTAACCGGTCCGGGTGCCCGACCGGTTTGACCCCGGGTGCCCGACGACTCTGAATATGCCTGCGTGCATTATGGTCTTTTGACCTTTGTATCCCCCTCTCCCCTCTATTTCGTCCCTAGACTATATATACCTCTCCCCCTAGCTCATTTGAGGGATAGCAAAGTATTTGATAGACAAAGAGAGAGCTTTGCTCATCTTCCTCCTCATGGAGATCATGACCTCCTAAGGGAGAAGATCCTCTTATGGATGCCAAACCCTCCTCTTGGAGAAGGATCCCCATCATAGGATCATCAAGACCTCTCTCCTCATAGGATTGGGATGAACTCTACCATGTATCTTGTTTCCCTTTGATTGTTCATGTACCTTGTGGATCTTGTGTGTTTGTTGGTCTAGTGGATGTGTAATTGGACTTGTTCTTGAGTGTTCTTCTTGTTTTCTCCCTTGTGTTCATCTTGTTCTTGGGGGTTCCCCCTCCAATTCGTGAAAGATCTCCACATAGGGTTCCACCCTACAACACCTTGTCATGGAGCAGGTGAAGGTGATGCATGACGCTAGTCAGGTGGCTTACAACGCCAGCAATGCCCTTCAGACCAATGTTCAGGTCAGCAAAACTCTGACTGAAGTTTTTAGTGTTGTTTTATATCTGATCACCCTCTGGGGTGTTCCTTTGTTTAGAGTTTAGGAAATCTTCCACTCCGCTCGACTCGAGATGAGTATCAATAAACTGTTCGAATCAGTGGGGGCACGCCTAGTGCACCCACTGGGTGTAGTCCCCGAGACCACGGTCGACTGCTGGCAGTTGACTGAGGTGTTAGGATGTATTCTCTTTCCTTTTTTTGAACTCACGCTGGGCAGACCCTGCTGAGTATTGATCTGAACCAGTGGGGGCACGCTAAGTGCACCCACTGGGTGTAGTCCTCGAGACTACTATTGAATATTTGATTCGGCAGTACTCTTAGAGTAACTTTTCCCTATCACAGTCTCTTATTTCTGTCGACTGACATATCTCTCTTGCTGACTGCAGAGGTCTTGTGATCTTGGAGCTTGACTTTTCGAGTTAAAGAAGAAGCATATCAGTGTTGAACTTGACCTTGAACTCGCAAAGAAGAATCTCAAGACTGCTCAACAAGAGACGGCCATCATGGAAGGTAATCATTCGACCGTCTTGTCTGCTTTGTAGCTCGCACTTCGCACTGCTTTTTCTTTCAGTATCTTTGAACCGAGTGACTTCACACAAGAAGATGTGCATAGTGAAAATCACCAACTTCAGGCTCATCTGAAGAGTGTTGTTTCTTTAGAGAGGATGAAGGAGGCTTTGGAGAAGAAGGACCTGGACCTTGCTGCTGCTCAGAAGGAAGCACGTGAGAAGACGAAGCTTGTGGACCAGAAGCTGGCTTCAGTCGGCAAATTGGAGGAGGAGAACGCGAAGTTGAAGACCGCCATCTCGGAAGCTAATCAAGAAGTTGAGCAGCTGAGGAAGGACAAGGAGAACCTGACCACTGAAGTCGGCGGCCTCAGAACCAAGACAGACAAGCTAGAGTCCTATTTGGAACAACTTGTTGCGAGACTTGTTCTGAAGCTTGAAGGTATGGTCATTCGACTGGTTAATTTGTCGTCGACTGAAGTTTGTTGTTATATTGTTGACTCATCGTTTTTCGTGATGGGACAGAACTTTGTCAGGACTTTGAAGCTGAAACTGGGCGGCTCGAGACAAGTGTCGACCCCATCAATTGTCCCATGAAAGATGATGTTGCAATGAACTTGCTGCGATTGGAGTCACGCTTGGATGGTGCAGTCGCTTATCTGGTTCGACTGAAGGCGGCAATGACCCGAGTGGACGCTGAACTCTGGCCTCGGGCAGAACTTTCTCAAGACCACGAGTCGCTGATGACTCGACTTAATCAGATTCCTGGCCGAGTGCAAGAGTGGAAGAAATCCTCTGCTCGCTGCGGTGCTGACGTCGCCTTGTCATTGGTTCGAGTGCACTGCAAGGAGGCTAAGGAAGACAAGCTGGCTGCCCTCAAGGTAGCGAATACTAAGAAGCACTCTTTCCAGTCCTTCATGGACACCTTCCACGAGGCAGCCACTCGTATTGCCGACAGCATCGACCTCGACAGCTTCTGCGATCCGGCTAGTCCTTCTCCCGCCGAGTGACTGAAAAACATTATGCTTCACCTTTATTTGCCTCGGAATGCCGAGTAATTTTGTAATCATTAAAACTCCTTCGGGCCTGACGCCCGAGTACTTTAATCTGCGGTTAGGAATCTTTGGATTTATCTTCGAATATGTTGCGTTTATCTTCGAGTGAAATTCGTTCTTCTCTCAGATGGTTTCTGTTTGCTTGATGCAGCTTCTGAAGAAGAATCAGCAGTCGACCAGTTGGACGAACCTTGAGCAGCATTGGTCAGCTCATCAGCAAGGCACTCAGCAATGGTCTTGACGTTCCTGTCAGTCATCTGCCTTGGTGCCAGCCGTTGGATGGGCCTTTGACAGTGCGCACAATCTCGTCCTTCTTCTTGACGGTGCAGCCCCTGGGGGGGGGTCGTGGTCGACCCGCACCATTCGGCGGGGCCGGTCAGCTCATCAACGAGGTATTCAGCAATGGTCTTGACGTTCCTGAAAGTGGCTCTGCTTGGCGACACGCTCAATCTCGTCCTTCTTATGGATGGTGCAACTTTGGAGTGGGGGTCGTGGCCGGCCTGCACTTTGCTAAGTCCCCGAGCGGGAAGATCAATTTTCACTCGGGAGGGTTTTTCAAACTTAGGCGAGTACTGGACTGCAGCTAAGCCCCCGAGTGGGAGGGCTGCTCGCCACTCGGTAGGATTTTTCAAACTTAGGCGAGTACTGGACTGCAGCTAATCCCCCGAGTAGGAGGATTGCTCACCACTTGGTAGGATTTTTCAAACTTAGGCGAGTACTGGACTGCAGCTAAGCCCCCGAGTGGGAGGATTGCTTGCCACTCGGTAGGATTTTTCAAACTTAGGCAAGTACTGGACTACAGCTAAGCCCTCGAGCGGGAAGATTGCTCCCACAATCTCGTCCTTCTTCTTGATGGTGGAGCCCTGGGAGGGGGGGTCATGGCC
>NC_041389.1:76550310-76557848 GCF_002162155.2 Triticum dicoccoides | reverse complement strand
AGGCGAGTACTAGACTGCAGCTAAGCCCCTGAGTGAGAGGCAGACTCACTACTCGGTAGGATTTTTTATTATTTAGGCGAGTACTGGACCGCAGCTAAGCCCCCGAGTGAGAGGCAGACTCACCACTCGGTAGGATTTTTTATTAGTTAGGCGAGTACTGGACCACAACTAAGCCCCCGAGTGAGAGGCAGACTCACCACTCGGTAGGATTTTTTATTACTTAGGCGAGTACTAGACCGCAGCTAAGCCCCCGACTGAGAGGCAAACTCACCACTCGGTAGGATTTTCTCTTCGACTTAGTCGAAACGGATTCGCAGCTAAGGCACCCACTAGGGGATTTTAGAACATGTAAAAATGAACAACAATCATTCGGAAGACTGTAAAATCATGTCTTTTAATAATCAAACTAAAAGGTACTTCTTATTACATCTCATTAGTCTTAATACTTAAGAGTAAAAAGGGCGGAGCAGTTCCGCATTCCAAGCGCGTGGATCATCTTTATTGTGCTCGACGTTGAAGAGACGATACGCTCCGTTGTGGAGCACTTTGGTGACGACGAAAGGGCCTTCCCAAGCAGGAGCGAGCTTGTGTGGTTTCTGCTGGTCCACTCGAAGAACCAGGTCTCCTTCTTGAAATGCCCGACCCCTTACGTTTCTGGCATGGAATAGATGCAAGTCTTGCTGATAAATGGTCGACTGGATCAAGGCCATCTCTCTTTCTTCTTCCAGGAGATCGACTGCATCTTGTCGAGCCTGCTCCGATTCCTCTTCTGAGAAGAGTTCGACTCGGGGCGCGTTGTGGAGTAAATCACTTGGGAGTACGGCTTTGCCTCCGTAGATTAAGAAGAATGGAGTCCGTCCAGTCGACCGATTAGGAGTTATCCTCAATCCCCAAAGTACTGATGGGAGCTCATCGACCCAAGCCCGTGCTGCATGCTTGAGGTCACGCATCAACCAGGGTTTCAGTCCTTTGAGAATCAATCCATTTGCTCGCTCATCCTGCCCATTCGACTGAGGATGAGCGACCAAAGCGTAGTCGACCCTCGTGCCTTGGGAAGCACAAAAGGCCCTGAATTCATCAGAGTCAAAGTTCAAGCCGTTATCTGTGATGATGTTGTGCAGAACACCATATCTGAATATCAGTTCCCTGATGAAACTCACAGCTGTATTTGCTTCAAGGTTTTTAATGGGCTTGGCTTCGATCCATTTGCTGAACTTGTCGACTGCCACCAGCACATGAGTAAATCCACTCCTGCCAGTCCTCAGAGGTCCAACCATGTCCAATCCCCAGACAGCAAAAGTCCAGACGAGTGGAATAGTTTTCAGAGCTGATGTAGGTTTATGGGACATGTTGGCGTAAAACTAACAACCTTCACACTTGTCCACTATTTCTTTTGCCATCTTATTGGCACGTGGCCAGTAAAATCCGGCTCGGTATGCTTTGGCCATGATGGTCCGAGAGGACACATGGTGGCCACAGGTCCCCGAGTGAATATCATTGAGGATCATTCGGCCTTCTTCTGGCGTGATGCATTTCTGGCAGACCCTAGTTACACTTTCTCTGAACAACTGACCTTTTATCACGGTAAAGGCTTTAGATCGTCAGACGATCTGTCGAGCCTCTTCTTCATCCTCCGGAAGTTCTTTCCTAAGAATGTATGCAATGTGCGGCACTATCCAATCGGGAGTGATGACCAAAGCCTCCATGACTAAGTCGACCACGGCTGGGATTTCGACTTCAGTCGGGTCTATGGCGCTCTTGGGCTGTGGTGACTCTTCAGTGAAAGGATCTTCCTGAACTGAAGGTGAATGAATATATTCCAAAAACACATTGCGGGGAATGACCTCTCTCTTTGAACCTATCTTTGCTAACTCATCTGCAGCTTGATTTTTCAGTCGGGGTATATGGTGAAGCTTCAATCCTTCAAACTTCTTTCCCAGCTTTCTTACTGCATTGCAATAACCAGTCATGGACGGACTCCTGACATCCCATTCCTTCATCACTTGATTAACCACCAAATCTAAGTCGCCATAGACCATAAGGCGACGGACGCCGAGTGAAATGTCCATACGCAACCCGTATAAAAGTGCTTCATATTCGGCTTCATTATTGGAGGAATCAAAATGGATCTAGAGAACATAGCTAAGTTTGTCTCCACGGGGGGATACCAATACTACCCCAGCACCTGAACCATTCAGCATCTTGGAGCCATCAAAGAACATAGTCCAATGCTTTGAGTGAACTTGAGTCGGTAGTTGCTGCTCAATCCACTCGGCAAGGAAATCTGCGGTTGCTTGGGACTTGATAGCTTTCTTCGCCTCAAACTTGATATCCAATGGAAGGAGTTCAATCACCCATTTTGCCACTCGACCAGTTGCATCTCTGTTATTCAGAATTTCAGATAGTGGTGCGTCGCTGACGACTGTAATGGAGTGATCAGAGAAATAATGTGCAACCTTCTTCATGGTCATGTATATTCCATAGACAAGCTTCTGATAATGTGGATATCGTTGCTTGGATGGAGTCAAAACTTCAGAGAGATAATAAACTGGGTGCTGAACCTTGTAAGCTTTTCCTTCCTCTACTCGCTCAACTGTGAGTACTGTACTGACAACTTGTCCAGTGGCTGCAATATAAAGCAGTAAAGGCTCTTTGCTGATTGGTGCAGCGAGCACCGGCTGGGTGGAAAGCAGGGTTTTGAGTTCTGCCAACGCTGCATCAGCTTCCTCAGTCCACTCGAACTTATCAGATTTCTTCATCAGTCGGTAAAGAGGCAAGGCCTTTTCACCGAGACGAGAAATGAATCACCTCAAGGTGGCCAAACAACCAGTCAACTTCTGAATGTCATGCACTTGCACAGGGCATTTCATTCAGAGGATGGTATCAACTTTTTCTAGATTGGCGTCGATCCCTCGTTCGGAAACGAGAAAACCGAGTAACTTTCCTCCTGGAACTCCGAACATGCACTTTGACGGATTAAGCTTGATATCGTACCTTCTTAGGTTGGCAAAGGTTTCTGCGAGGTCAGTCAATAGGTCAGAACCTTTGCGAGACTTGACCACAATGTCATCCATGTATGCTTCCACATTACGACTGATTTGAGTGAGCAGGCACTTCTGAATCATTCTCAGGAATGTGGCCCCGGCATTTTTAAGACCAAATGGCATGGTGACATAGCAAAAGCAACCGAATGGGGTGATGAAGGTTGTTTTTATTTCATCGGGACCATATAGTCGGATCTGATGATATCGGAATATGCATCTAAAAAATACAAGCGCTCACACCCTGCAGTCGAGTCAACAATCTGATCGATGCGGGGGAGAGGGAAGTGATCTTTCGGGCAGGCCCGATTGATATGCTTGAAATCAATGCACATACGAAGTGAATCGTCCTTCTTAGGGACCATGACTACATTGGCAAGCCACTCGGAGTGGTAGATCTCTCAGATGAACTCTGCTGCTAGCAGCCGAGCCACTTCTTCGCTGATCGATTTCCTCTTCTGCACGGCGGACCGCCGAAGGTGCTCTTTGACGGGTTTTGCTTGGGGTCGACACGCAAACGGTGCTCAGCCAGTCCTTTGGGTACACTCGGCATGTCAGAGGGTGTCCATGCAAAGATGTCCCAGTTCTCACGGAGGAACTAGATGAGCACTTCTTTCTATTTGCTGTCGAGTGTCGTTGATATATGAGTCGGCGCGGCATTGGGATCGGTCGAGTGAATATGAATCGGCTTCGTTTCACCAGACGACTGAAATGCAGAATCCGTGGCAGGCTTCTTGGCTCGGAGAAAATCACTCAGATCTGCATTCTTCTGATACTCTTGAAGTTCAACTATTGCCATCTGCGCATCGGCAATTTTGGAACCTTTCTGGAAGCATTCCTCTGCTTTCTGCTGATTGCCAGTAATTGTGATCACACCTTTGGGGCCAGGCATCTTCAACTTGAGGTACACGTAACAAGGTCGAGCCATAAAACGTGCGTAGGCAGGCCTACCCAGAATGGCATGATAAGCACTCTGGAAATCTACGACTTCAAATGTCAACTTTTCCTTACGGTAATGCTTGGAATCACCGAAAACAATGTCAAGAGCGATCTGGCCGAGTGATTCGGCTTTGTTTCCGGGGATAACACCACGGAAACTCATATTTCTCTCGCTAAGTTTGGACATCGGAATGCCCATCCCTTCAAGGTTTCAGCATAAAGGATATTCAGACCGCTACCACCGTCCATCAGCACTTTAGTTAGTCGAGTGCCTCCGACCACGGGGTCGACCACCAGTGCTTGCCTCCCGGGGGAGGCTACACAAGCAGGATGGTCAGACTGGTCGAATGTGATGGTTGTCTGAGACCATTTCAGGTATGTGGTCGTCGTCGCCGGAGCAACCATATTCACTTCTCTGTTGATAACTTTCAACCGACTCTTGCTCTCAACATCAGCAAAAATCATGAGGGTGGAATTGACTTTGGGATAACTATCATCTTCCTCTCCATCCTCATCTTTGTCCGACTCTTTCTCCTTCTCACTTGGCTGTTTTTCTCGGAACTGCTGGACCAGGAGTTGACATTGTCGAGTGGTATGCTTAGGGTAGATCAGATTACCTTCTTCATCCTTCTTCGTGTGGATGTGACATGGAAAATCCAACACATCATTCCCTGCTTAATCCTTTATCTTCTTAGGGGCCAGAGCCCTTTAGGTTTTCCCTTAAACTTTCCTTGAGCCACTGCTGCAATCTCATCGGGTGCTGCCGGCTCAGCCTTACGCTTCTGTTTCCGATTGGAATTACCTCCACCGGCCTCTTGGCCGACTGGCTTACTCTTCCCGCTACGGTGTCGATCCTCTTCTTCTTCGTTAGCGTACCGGGTGGCTATCTCCGTCATCCGAGTCAGAGTCATATCTCCAGTCCGACCAAACTTCAGGACCAACTCTTGGTATTTGACGCCTTCCTTGAAGGCGCACACTGCTTGATGCTCTGATACAATTTCAATGGTGTGATGCAAAGTGGTCCACCTCTGAATGAAGTCTCTCAAAGTCTCACTCGGCTTCTGCACACAATGTTGCAACTCGGTCAATCCTGCTGGTCGCTTGCAAGTGCCCTCAAAAGTTCTAACGAACACTCGAGCCAGCTCTTCCCAACTATATATACTGCCTGGAGCCAACTGAGTCAACCACGCTCGGGTCGACCCTTCCAACATCAGAGGAAGATGTTTCATCGCTACTTCATCGTTTCCGCCCCCAATCTGCACAGCCACTCGGTAATCCTGAAGCCAAGTTTTCAGGCTTGGATTCTCCAGTGAACTTACTGACTCCGGTTGCCAACCTGAAGTTGGGAGGAATCACTGCCGCCCTGATGGCTCTGCTGAAACACTCTGGACATGAAACATGCACTCTACTGCCACTTGGACGATGTTCCGGTCTTCTCTATGCACTATGTTCCGGTCGACTAGGCCTTGAACGAGAATGGATCTCGCATCGAAGCCTGGCTCTCTTGGGTCGACCGGTGCTCTGCGCTCACCACTGTGGCAGCGTCTATCATCGTTCTGCCGAGGCACATATGACGCACTCCTCGAAGGAGGCGTGGGCACTCGACGACGATTGTCGCGGTCGAGCTGACGATCATACTATCCACGGCCTTCACGCCGCAGGGGCGATCTTGGGTTGTGGGCCGACTGAACTGTATCCAGTACTACGGATCTGTTGTGAATCCTATTCCGCGACTGACACACTACTGTGTTCTGCTCTCTTGCTACCCGGAGCAAGGCTCGGATCTGCATCAACCCTCTGCCAGCCTCCGACTGGGAAGGATGGATCGACTCTGCTATTCGGGCCGCAGCTGTGAGGTTCTGAATCGGAGTACGGTATACCTTAGGCGGAGGCGGGAAAAGCTGCCATTCACTGGACTCAGGGACCCGCTCCCGAGCCCGCTCGTCGAGAGTGATGGAGTCATGTACCTAGGGTAGGGTCATAGACCTGATCTTAAGTACCCTACCCAAGGACACCCTTAGAAGAGACTACCTTCCAGTCGACCAAGGAGGACTTCACTCGACAGACTTGAAGGACTCGACCATGAAGACTCACTCGACCACCAGGAGGTCAAGAAGCACTCTATACCGTAACGGGCTGTAATTAAGTAGACTTTATGGTATTTAGGACACTTTATGTGAGGCGTTACCAGTAACGCCTAGACTTAATGTACTTTAAACCCCGCATTACTGAGGGCCAGAGGGGTCTGGCAGGCACTATATAAGCCACCCCCCTCCTCAGTGTAAAGGATTCGCACCCCTGTAATCCCTACACACATAATCCACTCGACCGCCTCCGGGCTCCGAGACGTAGGGCTATTACTTCCTCCGAGAAGGGCCTGAACTCATACATCTCTTGTGCATACAACTGCTCCATAGCTAGGACCTTGCCTCTCCATACCTACCCCCACTCTACTGTCAGACTTAGAACCACGACAGTTGGCGCCCAACGTGGGGCAGGTGTCTTAGCGATTTTTGGAGAAGTTGCGATTCTTCCGACTACTTTCATCATGGTTGTTGGCGGAGTTTTGGTCGAGGGTCGTGAGATCCGTCTCGGCGCTCTCACCTTCGTCGCCGACGACTCCGCTTGGCTCCAGGAGGCTCCACTCGACGTTGATGCGCTCCCCATCCGCGGTGCGACGCATTTTCGCGCATGTGTCCGCAGCGTTCTGCTGCGGCAACCGTCGACTCCATATCGGTCGACTCCCCTATCAATCACCCTCTCGGTCTCCCGCCAGCGCAAGCGCTCTGGTCGGTCGAGACTCCAGCGGTGGGTGAGGCACGCGGTGGCACGCCAGACGGCCACCACCCAAGTTGCGGCAATCGAGCCCGACGAATCTCTCTACAGCCTGTTCGATCTGTCGACTGACTCCGTAGAGACTGCATCCGAGTGTGATAGCAGTGATCCAGCGGCGGAGGTCTTGATGGTCAATGGGCCTCGCAGCCCTCCCAGTTTCCCTCGTGAGGACGGGGTAGACGGTGGAGGCGACCCCGCTCAAGTTCATGAAGAGTACCGGCCCGAGCCATTTGATTCCCTGCAAAGGGAAGAACTTCGCCGCAGGAACATGGATGCCCTGCATACTCCCATCGTAAGAGAAACCCCCGAGGCTCGCGCCTTGAAGGAGGCACGTTTGGCCAATTTGGCTGAACGCGCTCATCTGGAGAACCTTCAGCGAGCACTCGACGAGCGCGCGTGGCAACGAGTTCCCGACGCCAATCGACGTCAACTCTTCCTGCCGACTCAGGTATATCGAACCCCGATTCAGAATTTAGCAGCTGCAACCCGTATAGCAGAGTCCATCCAACCCTCTCAGTCGAAAGCTGGCAGAGGCTTGATGCAGATCAGAGATTTACTCCGGGCAGCAGGAGATCAGAATTCAGCCGTGTCGCAGTCACACAACAGAATTCACAGTCGATCCGTCGCTGCGAATACGGTTCAGTCGGCTCACAGTCCCAGATCGCCTCCACGGCGTGAAGGACGCGAGAATCGGCGAGACCAGTACGGTGACCGACATGATCG
>NC_041389.1:76544393-76549970 GCF_002162155.2 Triticum dicoccoides | reverse complement strand
GGCAGCAGGATGACAGGCGTCAACTCAGTGTGGGGCGAAGAGCTCCGGTCGACCCCCGGGAACCAGGCTTCGACGCGCGATCCATCATCGTGCAAGGCTTGGTCGACCGAAACAGAGCCCATCGGGGCGACCCCAACAGAGATGCGCCCACAAGCAGTCGAGTGCATGTTTCTGGTCTAGAATGTTTCAGCAGGGCTATCAGAGCCGCGGTAATTCCCCCCAACTTCAGGTTGGCAACTGGAGTAAGCAAGTTCACTGGTGAGTCTAAGCCTGAAACCTGGCTTGAGGACTACCGAGTGGCGGTTCAGATTGGTGGCGGGAATGACGAGGTGGCCATGAAGCATTTGCCCCTCATGTTGGAAGGTTCTGCCAGAGCATGGTTGAATCAGTTACCTCCTAGCAGCATTTACACTTGGGAAGATCTGTCCCGAGTGTTCGTCAGAACATTTGAAGGAACTTGCAAGCGACCAGCTGGATTGACAGAGCTGCAAGTCTGTGTGCAGAAGACGAATGAGACTCTCAGAGAGTATATTCAGAGATGGATCACTTTGCATCATACCGTGGAGAACGTGTCTGATCATCAGGCAGTCTGCGCCTTCAAGGATGGTGTTAAGAACAGAGAATTGAGTTTGAAGTTTGGTCGAACCGGAGACATGACCCTGAGTCGGATGATGGAGATTGCTACCAAGTATGCCAACGGCGAAGAGGAAGACCGACTCCGAAGCGGCAAGTACAAGCCGAGTCAGTCGGAGAAGGGAAACACCAGTCGGAAGCAGAAGCGGAAGGCCGAACCAGCAGCTCCTAGAGAGGCTCTGGCCGTGACTCAGGGCAAGTTCAAAGGGAAACCCAAAGGATCCTGGAACACCAAGAAGGTGAAGGATAGAGAAGGAAATGACGTGATGGATATGCCATGTCACATCCACACGAAGAAAGATGAAGAGGGTAATATCATCTACCCGAAGCATACCACTCGCCAGTGTCGACTCCTGATCCAGCAGTTCCAAGGAAAACAGTCCAAGGACAAGGAAAAGGAGTCGGACAAGGCCGAAGACAAGGAGGACAGTGAGGGAGGATATCCACATGTCAACTCCACTCTGATGATTTTCGCGGATGTGGAAAGCAAGAGCCGACTGAAGGTTATTAATCGTGAGGTGAACATGGTTGCCCCGGCGAAACCAAGTTATCTGAGATGGTCCCAAACGCCCATCACATTCGACCAGTCTGATCACCCGACTCATATTGCCACCCCTGGGAGGCAAGCTTTGGTGGTCGACCCGGTTGTCGAAGGCACTCGGCTAACGAAGGTGCTGATGGATGATGGTAGCGGACTGAACTTATTGTATGTGGACACGCTGAAGGGAATGGGCATTCTGATGTCCCGACTGAGCACTAGTAACATGAGCTTTCATGGAGTTATACCAGGCAAGAAAGCCGAGTCGCTCGGTCAAATAGCTCTGGACGTGGTGTTTGGTGATTCAAAGCATTTTCGCAAGGAGAAGCTGACGTTTGAGGTCGTGGATTTTCAGAGTGCATACCACGCTATTTTGGGGAGACCAGCTTACGCACGGTTCATGGCTCGACCATGTTACGTCTACCTCAAACTGAAGATGCCCGGCCCCAAAGGAGTGATCACTGTCACTGGTGATCGGAAAAAGGCAGAAGAGTGTTTCCAGAAAGGCTCAAAGATTGCCGATTCCCAGGTGACAGCGGTCG
This sequence comes from Triticum dicoccoides, assembly GCF_002162155.2. Lineage (NCBI taxonomy): Eukaryota > Viridiplantae > Streptophyta > Magnoliopsida > Poales > Poaceae > Triticum > Triticum dicoccoides. Next base: position 76,548,257 of record NC_041389.1, on the reverse strand, counting down.
AGTTTGAAGAATATAAGCAAAATGCAGATCCGAGTGATTTGTTGTGAGCCAAGAAGCCTGCCACAAAGTCTGCATTCCAGTCGTCGGGGGAGACGAAGCCTGTCCACATTCACCCGACCGACCCTAATGCAGCCCCGACCCACATCTCCACAACACTCGACCCGAAATAGGAAGAAGCGCTCATCCAGTTCCTCCGTGAGAACTGGGACATTTTTGCATGGAAGCCAGCTGACATGTCGGGTGTTCCCAGGGGACTGGCTGAGCATCGTCTTAGAGTCGACTCAGCAGCAAAACCAGTTAAAGAGCATCTTCGGCGGTCCGCCGTCCAGAAGAGAAAAGCTGTTGGTGAGGAAGTGGCTCGACTGTTGGCGGCAGGATTTATCCGAGAGATATACCACTCCGAGTGGCTCGCTAATGTCGTCATGGTTCCTAAGAAGGACAACTCACTCCGAATGTGCATTGATTTCAAGCACATCAATCGGGCCTGCCCGAAAGATCATTTTCCTATCCCTCGCATTGATCAAATTGTTGACTCGACCGCGGTATGCGAGAGATTGTCTTTTCTAGACGCCTATTCCGGGTACCATCAGATCCGTCTGTACGGACCCGATGAGATAAAAACAACTTTCATCACTCCATTCGGGTGCTTCTGCTATATCACCATGCCATTCGGCCTCAAGAATGCCGGAGCCACGTTTATGCGAATGATTCAGAAGTGTTTGCTCACTCAAATCAGTCGGAATGTTGAAGCGTATATGGATGATATCGTGGTCAAATCGCGAAAAGGTTCCGACCTGCTCACTGACCTCGCCAAAACATTTGCCAACCTCAGAAGGTATGATATCAAGCTCAATCCATCAAAGTGCACATTCGGAGTTCCTGGTGGCAAGTTACTCGGTTTTCTCGTTTCCGAACGAGGGATCGACGCTAATCCAGAAAAGATCGGCACTATACTCCGAATGAAACGCCCCGTGCGAGTGCACGATGTCCAGAAGCTTACTGGATGCTTGGCCGCATTAAGTCGATTCATCTCATGACTCAGTGAAAAGGCATTGCCTCTTTACCGACTGATGAAGAAGGCAGACAAGTTCGAGTGGACTCCAGAAGCTGATGCAGCGTTTGCCGAGCTAAAAGCTCTGCTCTCCACCCAGCCGGTGCTTGCTGCTCCGATCAGCAAAGAGCCTCTGTTGCTTTATATCGCAGCCACAGGACAAGTCGTCAGTACAGTACTTACGGTCGAGCGGGAAGAAGAAGGGAAAGCCTTCAAAGTTCAGCGCCCAGTGTATTATCTGTCTGAAGTTTTGACTCCATCCAAGCAGAGATACCCTCATTATCAGAAGCTTGTGTATGGGATATACATGACCATGAAGAAGGTTGCTCATTATTTCTCTGATCATTCCATCACAGTCGTCAGCGACGCTCCACTTTCAGAGATTTTGCACAACAGAGATGCAACTGGTCGAGTGGCGAAATGGGCGATTGAACTTCTTCCCTTTGATATCAAGTTTGAGGCAAAGAAAGCCGTTAAGTCCCAGGCAATAGCAGATTTCCTCGCCGAGTGGATTGAACAGTAGCAACCGACTGAAGTTCACTCGGAGCATTGGACCATGTTCTTTGATGGTTCTAAGATGTTGAATGGTTCCGGTGCTGGGGTTGTCCTGGTTTCCCCCAGAGGAGATAAGCTCAGATATGTGCTCCAGATTCACTTTGATTCCTCCAACAATGAGGCAGAGTATGAGGCCCTCTTGTATGGGTTGCGCATGGCCATTTCACTCGGTGTCCGTCACCTTATGGTCTATGGCGACTCAGATTTAGTGGTCAACCAAGTGATGAAGGAGTGGGACGTGAGAAGCCCAGCCATGACTGGATACTGCAATGCAGTGAGGAAGCTGGAAAAGAAGTTTGAGGGGTTAGAGCTCCATCATATACCCTGACTAAAAAATCAAGCAGCTGATGATCTAGCAAAGATAGGTTCCAAGAGAGAAGCCATTCCGAGTGGTGTGTTCTTGGAGCATATTCATATCCGTCAGTTAAAGAAGATCCTTTCACCGAAGAAACTCCGCAGCCCAAGAGTGCCACAGATCTGACTGAAGTAGAAGTCCCAGCAGTGGTCGACTTGGTCATGGAGGTCTTAGTAGTCACTCCTGACTGGACAGTTCCATATATCGCGTATATCCTGAGAAAAGAGCTCCCGGAGGACAAGGAAGAGGCTCGACAGATTGTCCGTCGATCCAAGGCCTTTACCGTAATCAAAGGACAGTTGTACAGAGAGAGCGCGACTGGAGTTGGTCAGAAGTGCATAACGCCAGAAGAAGGTCGAATCATCCTTGATGATATCCACTCGGGGACCTGTGGCCATCATGCGTCCTCTCGGACCATCGTGGCCAAAGCATACCGAGCCGGATTTTACTGGCCAAAGGCAAATGAGATGGCAAAGGAAATAGTGGACAAGTGCGAAGGATGTCAGTTCTACTCCAATATGTCACACAAGCCTGCGTCAGCTATGAAGACCATACCACTCGTCTGGCCCTTCGCAATATGGGGGTTGGATATGGTGGGCCCCTTGAGAACAGGTCGAAGCGGTTTCACGCATGTACTAGTGGCAGTCGACAAGTTCACCAAGTGGATTGAGGCTAAACCCATCAAGAACCTTGACGCCGGTACTGCTGTTAGCTTCATCAAGGAACTGATATTCAGATATGGAGTCCCGCACAACATCATTACAGATAATGGGTCAAACTTCGACTCGGAGGAATTCAGGGATTTCTGCACCTCTCAAGGCACACGAGTCGACTACGCTTTGGTTGCCCATCCGCAGTCGAATGGACAAGCAGAGCGAGCCAATGGCCTGATCCTCAAAGGGTTGAAACCCCGACTGATGCGTGATCTCAAGCATGCGGCTGGAGCATGGGTCGACGAACTTCCCTCAGTGCTTTGGGGACTGCAGACCACACCTAATCGGTCGACCGGGAGAACTCCATTCTTCTTGGTCTATGGAGCTGAAGCAGTCTTGCTGAGTGATCTTCTCCACAATGCTCCTCGAGTTGAACTTTACAACGAGGCTGAAGCTGAACAAGCGCGACAGGACGCAGTCGACCTTTTAGAGGAAGAAAGGGAGATGGCTCTGACCCGATCGACCATCTACCAACAAGATTTGCGTCGCTTCCACGCCAGAAACGTGAAGAGTCGAGCCTTCCAGGAAGGAGATTTGGTTCTCCGAGTGGATCAGCAGAAACAACACAAGCTTGCTCCTTCTTGGGAAGGACCCTTCATCGTCACCAAGGTCCTCCACAACGGGGCGTACCGTCTCTACAACGTCAAACACAATATCGACGAGCCCCGAGCTTGGAAAGCGGAACTACTCCGTCCATTTTACACTTAAGTTTTTCACTCGGATGAGTTGTAATAAAAGTACTTCTGTAGTCCATGTTTTACAAGATAATAGTGTCATAATTTCCCCAATGATTTTTGTCACTTTTATTTGTTCAGTAAAAATTTCCCACTCAGTGGGTGACTTAGCCGCGAATCCGTTTCGCCTAAGTTTGTAAAAAAAATCCTTACCGAGTGGTGAGCCAGCCTCCCACTCGGGGGCTTAGCTGCGAATCCATTTCGCCTAAGTTTCAATAAAATCCTACCGAGTGACAAGCCAGACTTTCACTCGGGGGCTTAGCTGTAGTCCAAGTACTCGCCTAAGTTTCAATAAAATCCTACCGAGTGACAAGCCAGACTTTTACTCGGGGGCTTAGCTGCAGTCCAAGTACTCGCCTAAGTTTCAATAAAATCCTACCGAGTGACAAGCCAGACTTTTACTCGGGGGCTTAGCTGCAGTCCAAGTACTCGCCTAAGTTTCAATAAAATCCTACC
>NC_041389.1:76519579-76543978 GCF_002162155.2 Triticum dicoccoides | reverse complement strand
GAGTGTCAAGCCAGACTCCCACTCGGGGGCTTAGCTGCAGTCCAAGTACTCGCCTAAGTTTCAATGAAATCCTACCGAGTGGACAAGCCAGACTTTCACTCGGGGGCTTAGCTGCAGTCTAAGCACTCGCCTAAGTACAAATACAAGGTGCGGTCGCAAGGAGGATGAGGTGCAGGTCGACTGCGACCCTCTCCTCTGAGCTGCACCACAAATACAGTGTGCGGTCGCAAGGAGGACGAGGTACAAGTCGACTGCGACCCTCTTCTCTGAGCTACTCCACAAGTACAATGTGCGGTCGCAAGGAGGACGAGGTGCAGGTCGACTGCGACCCTCTCCTCTGAGCTACGCCACAAGTACAATGTGCGATCGCGAGGAGGACGAGGTGCAGGTCGACTGCGACCCTCTCCTCTGAGCTACGCCACAAGTACAATGTGCGATCGCAAGGAGGACGAGGTGCAGGTCGACTGCGACCATCTCCTCTGAGCTACGCAACAAATACAATGTGCACTCGCAAGGAGGACGAGGTGCAGGACGACTGCGACCCTCTCCTCTAAGCTACGCCACAAGTACAACGTGAAAATCCTACCGAGTGGAGAGCAAACCTCCCACTCGGGGCTTAGCTGCAGGCCAGTGCTCGCCTAAGTTATAAAAAATCCTACCGAGTGGAGAGCAGACCTCTCACTCGGGGGCTTAGCTGCAGCCCAGTGCTCGCCTAAGTTATAAAAAATCCTACCGAGTGGAGAGCAGACCTCCCACTCGGGGGCTTAGCTGCAGCCCAGTGCTCGCCTAAGTTATAAAAAATCCTACCGAGTGGAGAGCAGACCTCCCACTCGGGGGCTTAGCTGTAGCCCAGTGCTCGCCTAAGTTATAAAAAATCCTACCGAGTGGAGAGCAGACCTCCCACTCGGGGGCTTAGCTGCAGCCCAGTGCTCGCCTAAGTTATAAAAGATCCTACCGAGTGGAGAGCAGACCTCCCACTCGGAGGCTTAGCTGCAGCCCAGTGCCTGCCTAAGTGAATTGAAGAATAAGTCGACTGCAATGAGCATCTCGCTTTAAACCTGCAAAAGACATTTCAAGCCAAATGCAATGAGCATATTCAAACGTCGAATCCAAGTTCAGATGGATACCTAAAGGAACCGGAAGTGCTCAGGCGCTAAGCCTGTTAAGGTTTATCGGCTACAAAATCACTCGGCATACCGAGGCAAATTTAAAGTATCGGGCTCAAGAAGTTTTTTACCCCTCCTGTGGAGGGCTGGAAGGCGCAACAAACTCATCAAGATCAATTCCGTCCGCGATCCGAGTAGCAGCAGTGATGAAAGTCTCCATGAAAGACCGGAAGTCATGTTTCTTGGTGTTGGCCACCCGAAGAGCCGCCAGCTTGTCTTCTCGTGCATCTTTGCAATGAACTCGGGCCAGACACAGAGCGACATCTACACCACACCTGGCGGAAGACTTCTTCCACTCCTGCACTCGACCAGAGACTGTGTTTAGTCGAGTCATCAAAGACTCGAGGTCATTTTGGAGCGTCTCCCTGGGCCAGAGCGTAGTGTCAATGCAGGAAGTGGCGACCTTCAGCCTTGCAAGATAGTCAACGACAGCAGCAACGCGAGACTCAAGCCGGAACACGTCCATGGCAACTTCATCGTTCACCGGAGAGTTGACGGGGTCCAGGTTTGGTTCCAGTCGACTAGTTTCCTCTTCAAAGTTTTGGCAAAATTCTGCAAGTACAATCGCCGAGTCAAGGCAATGGTCGAATAGAAAGATCACCGTAAAAACGATTGTTTGGCACAAAGGATTACCTTCGAGCATGAGGAACAACTTCTTGGCGAGTCCGCTCAGATAGGCCTCCAGATCGTTCTTCTTCCCAGCCAATTGACTGGCCTTGTCATTCAGAGCAGCTTTGTCGTTTTTCAGTCGACTGACCTCCTTGTTGGCAATTGCAAGAGCAGCTTTCATATTAGTGTTTTCTTCTTCAAGCTTGGTGACGGAAGCTATTCTCGTCAGCAAGCTTGGTCTTCTCAGCTAGCTCAAGGTCTTTCTTCTTCTGGGCTTCCTTCACTTTGCCTGCAAAGTTACAGCAAGATCAGATTTTGAAACAAATGAAGTGCAAAAGCAGTCGTCGAGGCCTCACCAAACGTACCTTTGGTCTCCTTCTTCGCCTTCGTCAGATTCTCCTGGACCAGTTTCAGATCAAGCTCGAGCTGGATATGCTTGTTCTCCAGCTCGGTATAACGAGCCGCCAAGTCGCAGGATTTCTACGAAGAACCAATCGGCAAAATGTTAAAGATAATTCACTTCCGAGTGATTAAGAGAAAATCATGTGTTTCTAAGACTACACCCGAATACAAACATTCGACCGTAATCTCGGGGACTACACCCAGTGGGTGCACTCAGCGTGCCCCCACTAGTTCTATTAAGATAGAGTCGACCAGTCGACCAAAAAAAACAACAGGACGTATTCTTCAGACTGTAACCGACTGCCAGCAGTCGACCACAGTCTCGGGGACTACACCCAGTGGGTGCACTCAGCGTGCCCCCACCGGTTTGAGAAATCCATTCGACCTAGTCGACTGACGAAAGAACTTAACTTATAAAGCCTATGGTCGACTGCCAGCAGTCGACCATAGCCTTGGGGACTACACCCAGCGGGTGCACTCAGCGTGCCCCCGCTAAATCAGAGTTTCAATCGACACACCCAGTGGGTGACTACTATGGATTCCGGAAAGAAAGATTTTCAGATAGCATATCGTAACAGAACAAGCGATGATCGACTGACCTGAATGTTGCTTTGAAGAGCAAAATTGGCATCGTAGGCTGCCTGGCTTGCCTCCCGGATGGCCTTCACCTGCTCCATCATGACTCCCGCCTGGCGTATCGCTTCCTTTGCAGCACTTGCTTGGTCCTCTGGGACGTAGTGTGTCGAGAAGAGGGAAGGTTGTGCGGCACTCGACGACGCGGGGTGAGCACTCGTCAGCGGCACCGCGAAAGGTACGGTGTGCCGAGTGGTGTTCTCCTCCTCCGCGACTAGAGTCTCGGGTGTCGTCACATCCTGAGCCACCCTGCCGGCAGACGCTTTCCTGCTCCTCCTGTGCTTCAGCGGTTCCTCGTCGTCGTCGTCATCAGGAAGGGTGATAACGACATTGGATGGAGCTGCAGAAAAGAATCAGAATTAGAGACCAAGAGTCAATCGACTAAAAAACGGAATTAAGAGAGTGGTACCAGGTTTTGAGGTTGCAGCATCCTCCATCTCATGATCGTCGGCCCTGGCTGAGGTATCGGAAGTAGCAGCACTGCAATTCCAAAAGTCAGTCGGTTAACTCAAGAGTCGATCAAAGATAAACTCATATAAAGCAAGAAGACTCAAGCAGCATTTTTACCCTGATATGGTGGGGATTGACACCTTCATCTTCGGCAGGACCTTGGTCGGTTTCGACGGTGCCACCCTGGATTGCTTCGGATCCTTTTCAGTCGGCACCGGAGAAGTGGTCCGAGGACGCTTGGTCGACTGCATGACAGTCGCCACCCCCTTGCCGCGTTCAGTCGCAGGGTCATGGACAAGCTTCGACCGCCTTTCCTAGCGCGGTGGTGCGACCTCCTCCTCCTCCTCATCATCATCATCATCTTCAGCAGCATCCGAGTCCCACTCCTCCTGGCTTTCGCCCCCACTCGCTTCTCCCTCCTCAGTCGGAGTCTGCGCTCCATTGGGCATCGAGTACAGTTCGGTGAGGGCCTGTCAAACATCGAGACAAAGATCATTCGACCAATTTGCGGCGAAAACGGAAATAAGTATGGCAAGAATACAATTTGAGGTAAAGTGGGCATACCTTGTCTGGAGTGTTGGAATGGTCGAGTGGAGGAATCCTCCTGGCTCCACGAGGGTTATCCTTGTTCCCAGTGACCGCGGCCATCCACCTTTCTAGCGTGGCGTCATCGACTGCTTCTGGATTGATCCGAGTCTCATCTTCGGTCCCGCAGTACAGCCACATGCAATGGCCCCGGTACTGAAGAGGCTGGATACGTCGCCTAAGAAAACCCTCCAGGAGATCCATGCCCGTCACTCCTTCCCGAACCAACTGGACTACGCGCTCCATCAACATCTTCACGTCGGCTTTCTCCTCCGGGAGCACCTACAGAGAGGAGGGTTTGTTGGCTCGGTCCATGGTAAACGGAGGGAGACCACTCGACTGCCCCGGCGTCGACTCGTTCTGGCAGTAGAACCAAGTCGACTGCCAGCCTCTGACCGACTCGGGAAGCGTCATGGTTGGGAAGGTGCTCTTGTTCCTCATCTGGATCCCCAGACCTTCACACATTTGGATAACCTTGGTTTTATCGTCATCTGGACTCGCCTTCTTCACGGTCTGAGAGCGACACGTGAATATATGCTTGAACAGGCCCCAGTGCGGTCGGCAACCCAGAAAGTTCTCACACATGGACACAAAGGCAGCAAGGTAGGCGATAGAGTTCGGATTGAAGTGGTGGAGTTGCGCTCCAAAGAAGTTCAAGAAACCGCGGAAGAAAACACTCGGCGGCAAAGAAAACCCGCGGTCGACGTGGGTAGCCAGAAGAACACACTCACCCTCTTCCGGCTGGGGTTGCCACTCGTTTCCCGGGAGCTGTGCTGCTTCCTGGGGGATCAGACCGTCGTTGGCCATGTCGGTGAGATCCTTCTCCGTGATGGTCGACCGGATCCAATCTCCTTGGACCCAGCCGTTCGGCAGACGAGATCTGGACGAAGACCCGCCCCGACTGGTTGTTCTCCCTTTCGCCTTCCCCGTCGCCGACGCCTTCTTCATCTCCTTCACCATGGCTACCGGCGAAGCGTACGAGGAGCGATTGCGCGGAGGCGAGAGCGGGTGCAGTGGGTGGAGGCAGGGAGGGCAGAGAGAGAATGGAGAGATACTGTTCAAAGGCCCTCGCCGGGCGCCTTTATAAGACCACTTTCGAGTGGATGACAGGTGGGCCCCGGCGATCCAATCACATCCCGAAACAGTCGCGCGCACGCGATACGTGGCGAAAAAGGTGGCGCGAGAATCGAGGCGTCTATGCCCTATCCCATCCGAGCGCCGCGGTCCGCCCCGCTTCGCGCGCTTCCCCAAATTTCATATCCCACAAAATCCGCGAACGGCAGATCGATCTGTCAGGCGCGAGATTTCCTGTGATCCGTCGCTCGGGAATTGTTAAGTTCAAAAGGTCACTCGACGAAAGAAAAGAATGGATCAAGTCGACTGAAGAAAAGTTGCTGATTATCAACGAAGAGATTATTGGTCCAAGACAACACGTATCCAGAACACAAAAGCAGGTCGGAAATAATATCAACTCCTTCCTCACTCAAGCCTCAATCCATTCGGGGGCTAATGATGGAGTCATGTACCTAGGGTAGGGTCATAGACCTGATCTAAGTACCCTACCCAAGGACACCCTTAGAAGAGACTACCTTCTAGTCGACCAAGGAGGACTTCACTCGACAGACTTGAAGGACTCGACCATGAAGACTCACTCGACCACCAGGAGGTCAACAAGCACTCTGTACCGTAACGGTCTATAATTAAGTAGACTTTATGGAATTTAGGACACTTTATGTGAGGCGTTATCTTCGACCGCCTTTCCGAGCGCGGTGGTGCGACCTCCTCCTCCTCTTCTTCTTCTTCCTCCTCCTCATCATCATCATCATCTTCTTCAGCAGCATCCGAGTCCCACTCCTCCTGGCTTTCGCCCCCACTCGCTTCTCCCTCCTCAGTCGGAGTCTGCGCTCCATTGGGCATCAAGTACAGTTCGGTGAGGGCCTGTCAGACATCGAGACAAAGATCAATCGACCAATTTGCGGCAAAAACGGAAATAAGTATGGCAAGAATACAATTTGAGGTAAAGTGGGCATACCTTGTTTGGAGTGCTGGAATGGTCGAGTGGAGGAATCCTCCTGGCTCCACGAGGGTTATCCTTGTTCCCAGTGACCGCGGCCATCCACCTTTCTAGCGTGGCGTCATCGACTGCTTCTGGATTGATCCGAGTCTCATCTTCGGTCCCGCAGTACAGCCACATGCAATGGCCCCGGTACTGAAGAGGGTGGATACGTCGCCTAAGAAAAACCTCCAGGAGATCCATGCCCGTCACTCCTTCCCGAACCAACTGGACTACGCGCTCCATCAACATCTTCACGTCGGCTTTCTCCTCCGGGAGCACCTACAGAGAGGAGGGTTTGTTGGCTCGGTCCATGGTAAACGGAGGGAGACCACTCGACTGCCCCGGCGTCGACTCGTTCTGGCAGTAGAACCAAGTCGACTGCCAGCCTCTGACCGACTCGGGAAGCGTCATGGTTGGGAAGGTGCTCTTGTTCCTCATCTGGATCCCCAGACCTTCACACATTTGGATAACCTTGGTTTTATCGTCATCTGGACTCGCCTTCTTCACGGTCTGAGAGCGACACGTGAATATATGCTTGAACAGGCCCCAGTGCGGTCGGCAACCCAGAAAGTTCTCACACATGGACACAAAGGCAGCAAGGTAGGCGATAGAGTTCGGATTGAAGTGGTGGAGTTGCGCTCCAAAGAAGTTCAAGAAACCGCGGAAGAAAACACTCGGCGGCAAAGAAAACCCGCGGTCGACGTGGGTAGCCAGAAGAACACACTCACCCTCTTCCGGCTGGGGTTGCCACTCGTTTCCCGGGAGCTGTGCTGCTTCTTGGGGGATCAGACCGTCGTTGGCCATGTCGGTGAGATCCTTCTCCGTGATGGTCGACCGGATCCAATCTCCTTGGACCCAGCCGTTCGGCAGACGAGATCTGGACGAAGACCCGCCCCGACTGGTTGTTCTCCCTTTCGCCTTCCCCGTCGCCGACGCCTTCTTCATCTCCTTCACCATGGCTACCGGCGAAGCGTACGAGGAGCGATTGCGCGGAGGCGAGAGCGGGTGCAGTGGGTGGAGGCAGGGAGGGCAGAGAGAGAATGGAGAGATACTATTCAAAGGCCCTCGCCGGGCGCCTTTATAAGACCACTTTCGAGTGGATGACAGGTGGGCCCCGGCGATCCAATCACATCCCGAAATAGTCGCGCGCACGCGATACGTGGCGAAAAAGGTGGCGCAAGAATCGAGGCGTCTATGCCCTATCCCATCCGAGCGTCGCGGTCCGCCCCGCTTCGCGCGCTTCCCCAAATTTCATATCCCACAAAATCCGCGAACGGCAGATCGATCTGTCAGGCGCGAGATTTCCTGTCATCCGTCGCTCGGGAATTGTTAAGTTCAAAAGGTCACTCGACGAAAGAAAAGAATGGATCAAGTCGACTGAAGAAAAGTTGCTGATTATCAACGAAGAGATTATTGGTCCAAGACAACACGTATCCAGAACGCAAAAGCAGGTCGGAAATAATATCAACTCCTTCCTCACTCAAGCCTCAATCCATTTGAGGGCTAATGATGGAGTCATGTACCTAGGGTAGGGTTATAGACCTGATCTAAGTACCCTACCCAAGGACACCCCTAGAAGAGACTACCTTCCAGTTGACCAAGGAGGACTTCACTCGACAGACTTGAAGGACTCGACCATGAAGACTCACGCGACCTCCAGGAGGTCAAGAAGCACTCTGTACCGTAACGGTCTGTAATTAAGTAGACTTTATGGTATTTAGGACACTTTTTGTGAGGCGTTACCAGTAACGCCTAGACTTAATGTACTTTAAACCCCGCATTACTGAGGGCCGGAGGGGTCTGGCAGGCACTATATAAGCCACCCCCCTCCTCAGTGTAAAGGGTTGGCACCCCTGTAATCCATACACACATAATCCACTCGACTGCCTCTGGGCTCCGAGACGTAGGGCTATTACTTCCTCCGAGAAGGGCCTGAACTCGTACATCTCTTGTGCATACAACTGCTCCGTAGCTAGGACCTTGCCTCTCCATACCTACCCCCCACTCTACTGTCAGACTTAGAACCACGACAGAGAGCGCGCTGCAGGTTCTCCAGTCGAGTGCGCTAAGCCAAATTAGCCAGGCGCACCTCTTCCAAGGCCCGAGCCTCGGGGGTTTCTCCAACGATGGGCGTGTGGAGTGCATCCATGTTGCAGCGACGAAGTTCTTCCCTCTACTGCGAAGAAAGGGGTTCGGAATGGTATTCCTCATGGACGCGCGACGGATCGCCGCCACCATCTTCTCCATCTTCGCGGAGGAAGCCAGGCGGACCACGCGGTCCATCGACCATCAAGACTTCAGCCGCAGGGTCGCTGCTATCGCACTCGGATGCGGTCTCCGCGGAGCCAGTCGACAGATCGAACAGGCCGTGGAGAGTTTCGTCGGGCTCGATTGCGCGACTTGATGGGTGGCCAAACGCCGAGCCACCACGTGTTTCACCCACCGCTGAAGTCGCGATCGACCGGATTGCTTGCGGCGGCGAACAGCGGGGAAGGATGACACCATCAGAGCCGACTGATACTGGGTTGACGGCTGCCGGAGAAGGACGCCGCGAACGCACGCGCAAAAGTGCGTCGCCCCTCGGACGGGGAGCGCCTCAATGTCAAGGGGAGCTTCTTGAAGCCACGCGGAGTCGTCGGCGACGAAAACGAGCGTGCCGAGACGGATCTCGCGGCTCTCAGCCAATCCGCCGCCGGAAACCATGACGATGATGATCGGAAAAACTTGCAACTTCACCAACAAGTCGCTAAGACACCTGCCCCACAGTGGGCGCCAACTGTCGTGGGTCTAAGGCTGACAGTTGAAAGGGGGGTAGGTATGGAGAGGCAAGATCTCAGCTATGGTGAAGGTGTACACATGAGTTTTACGAGTTCAGGCCTTCTCGGTGGAAGTAACAGCCCTACGTCTTGGTGCCCGGAGGCGGTCGATTGGACTATATGTGTGATGTTATAGGGGGTGCGAACCCTTGTTCCAGAGGAGGGGGTGGTTTATATAGGGTACGCTAGGACCCCCATCGCCCTCCATTACAAGGGACTTAATGTACATAAAGTGGGGGCATTACTGTTAACGCCATCCTTAAGTGCTGTTAATGACCTTAAAGACTACAGAGTGAACGCCTGCCCATTGTAATGCTGAGTGACTCCTGGTTTTCGGTAGGTCGAGTGATTCTCTGGATGGTCGAATAACAGTAGGTAGGAGGACTCCCGAGTGACATGATTATGGAGTGGATTACACTCGACATCTTCGACTGGGGGTCTCTTGCTGCTTCTTGGACTTCTTATCTTCCAGGGTAGTGACCTTGGGTAGGACGTATAGGCCAGGCCTATGACTCTACCCCAGGTCTGTATCCTCATCATTTGCTACTCAAGGGACGCATGTACTAGCTAATTATTGTTATTGCAATATGATTTTGATTATTTGGACGGATGAGCCTCGAGGCATTTTGATCAATAAGCCTTGTGGACGGTGTAGTGTTGTTGGAAATTCAATAAAGCTAGCCATGACATTTTCTCTAAAACAAATTCACTCCTTTACAAAATGTGAGAGTAATCGCACTAGCGTTTTTTTACTCCGCATGATCTGATTTCTACGTATTTTAGAGTTATAGGGTATGTTTCGTTCTAGGCCTTGTAATGCCATACTTTATCACACATTTTAAACAAGCTTGTCTAAGGTTAATTTAATAAAATAAGAGCCACAAATTAGCAAGCCTAAGCCTTAAGTGAATCCTGCCATATTTTTTAGGTGCATGTGATGTTGTGCCTCAGTGTAGCAAAAAGCATATTGTCTAATCTTGAACCAAACACCTACATAAGTTGGTCAAACTTATTTAATCCTAGACCCTAGTTGTGGTAATCTAAGGCAACCTTAGTCACAAATGAAACAACCACACGATCAAAGCAGTCTTGTCTCAAGAATAAAATAAAATTCAAAGCAATCGTTCTCTCATCTCATCCAGTCTCCATCCCAGACCCCAACCACTGCAACCGACGCATGGACCCGTATGAAAAGCTGCTGGAGACGACGGTGGTGGAGGACGCGGCGAAGGCGGACGCCCGAAAGATCAATGGCGATTCGGCAAGTCTGCCCCTTCAAACAGAAGGCAAAGGAGGCGGTGCCGCTCAAAAAGAAGGGCGGCAGGAGCTGATGTGGTAGCGGCAGGTGTGGCGGCTGATGTGCTCCAGCGAAGGCGAACGCCCGAAAGATCAACGCGGCGATTCGGCAAGTCTGTCCCTACAAACAGAAGGCAAAGGAGGAGGTGCCGCTCAAAAAGAAGGGCGGCAGGTGCCGATGTGCTAGCGGCGGGTGTAGCGGCTGATGTGCCGGCGTGAGGCGGGCATGGGGCTTGCATGGTGCAGGCTAAAGGTGGGCCTCGGAATCAGGGCGCTTCTGACGTTGTCGTCCATGTACACGTCGGCTAGGACCAGTACAAGCCGCCCTACTTCCACGCTGCCTCATAGCTCGGTATGCAGTGCTTGACATCCGCTGTTGGGCACGTGCCTTATTGTGTCGGCGTCTACATGATGCCTCTCCTTTTCTCTGAGTCTACATCACCGCAACTTGTCCGGTCGCGGACGCCGGGTGTGAAGTAGTTGGAGATGGCGAAAAATGAGGAGGCCAAGAAGGAAGCGGATGACGAGGAACCGACGTTCAAAAACTATGAACATTGACCTTGATCAGGCATTATGCATGCCGAACCCGAGCAAACGTTTAAGGGATGCAGTTGGATGGCCAGCTCTCGTATCCATGTTCACAGACTGGTCCGAAACAGTCCGCGGATGGATACCGTGTCCATTTTCGTGCATTGAAGATACCCTAAAGTTTTGGACTTCGTGCATTGAAGATGGTGATCGAGCGGGTCTTCTTTTAGATGGGCCTCTGACTCCTTCAAATTTCTTACGTTCTTGTAACATCGGCAACCGCTGGCTAGGCAGCGGGAGCGCGACCGGCTGGAGGAGATGTTGGATGCGCTACATGTCGTCACTCGGCGCCTCTCTTCTATGCGAGCCCCCTGATGATGTGGCCAACTGATGATCTTTTTTTTTTCTTTTATGCTTTCTTTGGGCGCACCTGTGCTGATGCTTGAGTAGATTTTTCTATCTTGATGATGTAGTACTCGGTGTATGGACATGTTGATTGCTTTATTTATAAAGCGATGCAAAAGCCGGTGACAACAATGACATGTGTATAGTGCGACGGCGTTGTGCGCGATGCTGGCTCGTTGCTTCAGTCACATTCACTCTTCTCTCTCGCTTGCATCATGACCGTAGGCATGAGGCTGCCGACGCGGACCGAACGACATGCAGCATGGTCGCGCTGCAAGCCCTCTCGCCGAACGTTCGCTCAGAAGATTTTTCCGGTAAAAGGCTAAACTGAAGATCAAAGACGTCAGGGAGCCTGTTTCAGTCCCATGGTTTGCATTGTTTCTCCTCTTTCCTACTTCTACGGATGATAAAAGGCCTGAGGGATATTCGCTCAGGGAGTAGTAAAAGTGGAGGCAATGGTTTGACGACTCATGACCAGCACTCGTGGTTTGCGATTCATCGACACCGCGTAGGCGCGTACGTACTAATCTTGGCATCTCCGTCTTGTCACCGCCGGTTCAAACATTTTACGTGTCGCGTAGCAAAAGTGTCGCCGTCGAGAGAAACACGCAGCACTACAATTCTATTCCCGTGTTCCCCCAGACAGGCCTCAGAATAATATGCTCTGTGCCACTGTACCG
Source organism: Triticum dicoccoides (assembly GCF_002162155.2). Lineage (NCBI taxonomy): Eukaryota > Viridiplantae > Streptophyta > Magnoliopsida > Poales > Poaceae > Triticum > Triticum dicoccoides. Next base: position 76,532,352 of record NC_041389.1, on the reverse strand, counting down.
ATACAATATGCATGTGAACTTTGAGTTGGTCGTATAACCAGACCAGACATTCTGAAATCTCTGGGAATTATGGTGCGCATTTGCACACGTACGTACACTTGCCAAATTATATGAACCCATTATTAGGAGCACTGGTTTGGGCCAGAAGTGCAGCACGACAGTGCAGAGAGAGGATGCGAATCCGTGTTTGCGTGGGCGGAAGCGGACACCGGACACCGCACCGACCGAGCCGTGTGTCGCCCGCAGCCCCGACCTCTCCAGCTGTTCACAGCTCGGCCCGGGCCGCCCATGGCGCTGGACGGACGCGTCCTCGAGATTAACAAAACCACGTCACGGGCGGTGTGCCCCGTGCCGCCACCAATTTACTACTCCATCGCGTCTTCAAGTTAACAATGCGATCAACTAAAGAAAGAGTTAACAATGCGATCCCACTACCGTATAGAAAATCTTCAAATGAGAAAAAGAAATGTAGATAGTCCGCAAAGGAGGTGTATTCGATTCAAATTGCAAGCATTTTTTTGCCTTTGCGCTTTGTTCCGTTTCCCGTTCGTGCAGATCGATTTTGCACTTTTAGAAGAAGGAAGAATCCATCTTCCTCCTCTTTAAAACTGTTTAGATTTTGCATTTGGGAACGCGTGCGTGCGTGCGGTGGGGCGCTGATCTGCATCGACCGATCTCCTTTGACTTGGCTTTGCCTTGGCCAGCCTAGGAGGATTGAAGGCGGGACTGGAATTAATGCGTGCGCGTGTGGGACAGACAAGTCAACGGCAGCCACACAGCTTCTCGCTCCCGCGTTCAGATCTCCGACATGACCGTTCGTGCCTCTGCTTCCCATCCGCCTCCTATATAAATCCCCCGCCTCACAATCCTTGAACCCATCCAAGTTAATCGCACCTTCAGCTTCATTCCTTCTCCAACCCACCCACCCACATCGACCATCTCCGTGCAAGCATCGAAGAAGAGGTAGCAGGATGGCCGGCGCCGGTGCAGCAGCGATCAGTTCGGAGCAGATGAGCGAGTTCCGGGAGGCCTTCGCCTTCTTCGACAAGGACGGCGACGGCTGCATCACGGCGGAGGAGCTGTCCACGGTCATCCGCTCCCTGGGCCAGTCCCCGACGCCCGAGGAGCTGCGCGACATGGTGCGCGACGTGGACGCCGACGGCAACGGCACCATCGAGTTCGCCGAGTTCCTGGCGCTCATGTCCCGCAAGGCCGACGCCGACGCCGACGCCGCCGACCCAGAGGAGGAGCTCCGGGAGGCCTTCAGGGTGTTCGACAAGGACCACGACGGCCACATCTCCAAGGCCGAGCTGCGCCACGTCATGATCAGCCTCGGCGAGAAGCTCACCGACGACGAGGTGGACGGGATGATCCAGGAGGCCGACCTCGACGGCGACGGCCTCGTCAACTTCGACGAGTTCGTCAGGATGATGATGCTCTCAGACGCCGACCAGCAGCAGCAGCAGCAGCATTGAGAGTTTGTCCCTGCCGAGATACTAGATATACAGTCCGTCCGTCCTTCGTCCATTTCTCGGTGGACGGACGGACACCTCTCTAATCCGCCCGGGGATAAGTTAGCTAAGCTAGCCATGCATGTGTGGATGAATGGATCTTGAATTCTTGATTGGTTGGTACAACTGTTATTGGAAAAGCTAGAGATTAAATAACTAATTGAAGAAGAAAAAACTAACTGAACGTGGTGATTCTGTTCCGTCGGCGCCAGCGGTGCAGATAATTAAATAATTTTCTCCAGTGATTATCCAACTCAAACCATTTTACTTTCTTTTTTCAGAATTACTCAAACCACTTAGTACTTATCGAACTCTAACCTCTGTAATCCCGGTCGAGCAGTGGCGGATACAGGCCTCGGGCGTGAGGCCCAAATGCTCTGGTGTGACTGAATGCATCCGGTGCAGCAAATGTCTTTTTACGCCTCGTTTTGCTCCCAAGAATTGAATTTGATTCATTTGATAGGATTCCAAATCAAGTTATATAGCACTTGAATTTAAATTCAATTCCAATATTCACGTGTCATGTGGAAATGTAAGTCATCCATTTTTCTAAACTACGTTGTTTAGTATTTGAACCCCACGTCATGTTTTTGTTTACGAGGACAATGCCCGTGCAATGCAACAGGATATAAATATTCTAGTATTTTAGCTCGTGATTTATCTACCCATGATTTACCTTATAGTTCGATGAGAAGTTTGACAAGTAAATCATAGGTGACTAATTATCTGCTGATTTCTTCCCACCTAACCCGTCCCCCGCGCCGCCTCCAAGGGCGACACGGGCGAGCCCTAGATCGAACCGCCGCCGGGCCTCCCCCATCTCCTACCTTCCCTCACTGTCGCCGGATGAGGTCTCCGGACTAAGTCCACATGGCGGACGGTGGCGGGGGGGGCTTAACCCTTTATCTGCGGCTGGTAAATCGACGGGTGGAGGGAGGCTCGACCCTCTTCTGTGGGCCGCCGCGGCGGTTTCGGTGCCTGGGTTCTCCAAGGTTGCGTCTCCGGCGGGTGGCGGCCGCGGTGACGGCGCCGTCGGGCTCTTGGGCTGCGGCCCGGTGCTCTTGCCGACGAGTCGGGGAGGGGTGCCCCCCCTTCCAGCATTATGGTGGCTCCTTCGCTCGCGGGCCTGCTGCTCGCCGGCCTTTGGTGCCCTCTGCGACGATGCTGCAGCTGGGGGGTCGCCGGATCTGGTCGTCTTGGCTGGGTACGGCTCGTCGGCGCCTGCCGGCGGCAAGGTGCATGGATCCGGCGTGGTGGTGGCGCCGCCATGGCGTCGGAGGTGTGCGGATCAGCTGCAGGTCGTCCCTGACGTGGCTGGTTGCGTGGGTGTGTGGAGGCCAGTTGCTCCGGGTGATAGCCTGCGTGGCTTCTGCCGGCACCGACGACGCGGCACCCGTGGGTGTCATTTTTCCTTCCTGAAGGGTTGTCGAGGAGCTCTCTGGCCTTGTCCACCTCCGAGGTTCGTCTTCGGGTGAAAGCCTATGGCCCTGTGGCAGGGTCGGGCGACGGCATCATTTCAGCGTCGCTTCCCTCCTTGGGGCGTCATCTTGAAGACTTGTTCCCCTCCATGCTTTCCCTGGGATGGACGTACACGACATCACGGTTGGATGGTGCCCCACCGGTGATGCGAGTGGTTGGCGTTGCGACTTGTGCGGCGACGACGATGGTGGCGTGCGGAGCTGGTCGCGCATGGTCCTTCGGATGTCGGCGGTCTGATGTGCCAATGGGTGCGCCTTTGTTTGTTTCTTGCTGTGACAGAGAGGTCGGAGCTGCGCGTGGTGGGGGCCCTGCACCAACGGTGACTCCATGAGGGCGGTTTCAGCGGACAGTGCTCTTCGTAGATGTGATGGACTAGGTCGGTGCGAGGCTTGCAACTTTTTCCTGTGAAGCGCATCAACACAATCGGAGCTGCCGGTCTTCAACGTCTCACCAATTGTGTGGTTGTGCCGACGAGGTCCTCGCGTGTCGCTCGTTCGTAGGGGTCTTGATGGGTCGTCAGTGGCGAAGTCGGAGTTGACTGCTCAAGGAGAGGTGATGACGATGACATTGCAGGCGACATCGACGGTGTCTGTGGTCTTGTGGGTGCCAGGTTGGTCGGAGTGCCCTATTCTGTGGGCGTGTTGTAACGGTTTTTGCCTGGGTTTCCGTTAATTAACCGAGCAATTATCTTCTTCTTAATCAATGAAAATGGTAAATCTTTTGCCTCCTTTCAAGAAAAGGTGACTAATTCCGCACTCTCCGCGTGCTCTCATCCACCAGAATATTATCGAATATCAGCAACTTTCTCGCCCCTGCGCGCCCTCCTTGGCGACACGGGAGAAACTCTCAACGCCACCTCCTACCTCCCCCTCCCTCTCCTTCTCGCCTAGCCACCACCGGAGGAGCCCACTGGCTCCGAGGATGCTGGTGGTCGGGCGCTTCGTGGGCGCGCAACTCGATCTTGCTAGCATGTGTGGGGTGGCCGGCTCGGCCCACCATGGCCGCGGCTGGAGGTGTGCCGGTGGTGGCTGCTCTGAGACGAGGGTGGAAGGGGTGGTGTGGAGCGTCCGTGACAGCAACGCCTCGTCCCGTGGCATGTCTGGGCCGCATCTTGGCCGACGAGTCAAATGCGGCGGCGGAGCTTCAAGCCGGTGTCCGTCTTTGGTGGCAGAGGTGGGTGGTGCTACCACTTCAACGAGTCTCAGGGTGGTTGGAGGTGCTCATGGTGGTTGTGTGTTGGTGGTGGGTGGACTCGGCTCGGTACCGGTCGGCCATGGTAGGCGTAGGTGGTTGGATTTGGGCCCCGGCTCCCAGATCTGATGGTTGCGTCCTTCGGGCACGGTGAACGTGGTGCAAGCTTGATCCGAGCAGGGTTGTGGCTGCCCAGTTCCAGATCTGGTTGGACCAGTAGTGGTGGCTATTGTACTACATGATGTGACATCTCCCATTGTGGTGGTTAGCCTGCTTGAGCAGCTCCTGTGGACTTTGGGGTTTTTTGATCTTGGGTTGGGAGAAATCCCTGCTTCGGTATTCGAGGCTGACAAGGGCGACGCCTGAGGGCGTCGTCCCCTCCTCGGAGGCGTTGTTTTGGCCCTGATCTGTTTCCCTCCCTTGTGCTCGAGGGAAACCGACTTGGTTCGGCGTCCTGACTAGGCAGTGGCGGCGTCATGGTGTCGTTCCCTTCTTGAAGGTGTCGTCCTGTTGCTCAAGGATTCCCGATGGCGCGACTTAAGTCGGTGTCGGCCACTACTCTGGGCGTGAGCCACCGAGCCGCAATGTACACCATCGTCGGTGCTCTCTCGATAGCGCCTTCTCTAGGTCCACCCAGGCCCTGCCGTCCACTTACCGACTTCGTCTCGGCGCAAAGGGTGGGGCTACGTTGGTCTGTGTTGTCTTAGAGTCTTGGTCATGTCATAGAGGCCTCCGACATCCATCGTGGCACGACTTGATTGCTTTGTGTTTTGCCTCACCGACATTGGCATGAGGTTGAACTAGGTAGAGCATGTACCGTGTTTGCGCGTGGTGGGTGTGAGTGGTGGATGTGGTTGCCAATCCTCGAGATTAGTGTTGTAATGGCCGGAAAGCGTTGTATCCGACTTGTTTGCCGTTTCTTCCTTAATGCAATGATACGTATGCTTATGTGTATTCTAAAAAAATCAAAGTTAAAATTGATTCAAAAGGTAAATAAATTAAGGTGATTGATTAGCGTACGAGGAATGTGTGGACAAATGGTGTGCTGAGACAAGAAAAACCGACTGGACAAAACAAAATGGTCGAGGGATGTGATAGGAAGGGGGAGAACCGGTTGACAATGTTGGGGAACGTAGTAATTTCAAAAAAATTCCTACGCACACGCAAGATCATGGTGATGCATAGCAACGAGAGAGGAGAGTGTCGTCCACGTACCCTCGTAGACCGTAAGCGGAAGCGTTATGACAACGCGGTTGATGTAGTCGTACGTCTTCACGATCGACCGATCCATGTACCGAACGTATGGCACCTCCGCGATCTGCACACGTTCAACTCGGTGACGTCCCACGAACTCACGATCCAGTAGAGCTTCGAGGGAGAGTTCCGTCAGCACAACGGCATGATGACGGTGTTGATGAAGCTACCGACGCAGGGCTTCGCCTAAGCATCGCTACGATATGACCGAGGTGGATTATGCTGGAGGGGGGCACCGCACACGGCTAAAAGATCAATGATCAACTTGTGTGTTTGGGGTGCCCCCCGCCCCCCGTATATAAAGTAGCTAGGGGGGAGGCGGCCGGCCAGGAGGAGGGTGCGCTAAGGGGGGAGTCCTACTCCCACCGGGAGTAGGACTCCTCCTTTCCTAGTAGGAGTAGGAGAAGGGGGAAGGAGGAGAGAGAGGGGGAAAGAAAGGGGGGCGCCGCCCACCCTCCTTGTCCAATTCAGACTAGAGGGGGAGGGGGCGCATGGCCCTACCTTGGCCACCCCTCCTCTTCTCCACTAAGGCCCATATGGCCCATTATACTCCCCGGGGGGGTTCCGGTAACCCCCCAGTACTCCGGTATATGCCCGAACTTGCCCGAAACACTTCCGAAGTCCAAACATAGTCATCCAATATATCGATCTTTATGTCTCGACCATTTCGAGACTCCTCATCATGTTCGTGATCATATCCGGGACTCCGAACTACCTTCCGTACATCAAAACACATAAACTCATAATATCGATCATCACTGAACATTAAGCGTGCGGACCCTACGGGTTCGAGAACTATGTAGACATGACCGAGACATATCTCTGGTCAATAACCAATAGCGGAACCTGGATGCTCATATTGGCTCCTATATATTCTACGAAGATCTTTATCGGTCAAACCGCATAACAACATACGTTGCTCCCTTTGTCATCGCTATGTTACTTGCCCGAGATTCGATCGTCGGTATCTCAATACCTAGCTCAATCTCGTTACCGGCAAGTCTCTTTACTCGTTCTGTAATACATCATCCCGTAACCAACTCATTAGTCACATTGGTTGCAAGGCTTATAGTGATGTGCATTACCGAGAGGGCCCAGAGATACCTCTCCGACAATCGGAGTGACAAATCCTAATCTCGATCTATGCCAACTCAACAAGTACCATGGGAGACACCTGTAGAGCACCTTTATAATCACCTAGTTACGTTGTGACATTTGGTAGCACACAAAGTGTTCCTTCGGTAATCGGGAGTTTCATAATCTCATAGTCATAGGATAATGTATAAGTCATGAAGAAAGCGACAGCAGTAAACTAAAACGATCAAGTGCTAAGCCAACGGAACGGGTCAAGTCAATCACATCATTCTCCTAATGATGTGATCCCTTTACCAAATGACAACTATTGTCTATGGTTAGGAAACCTTAACCATCTTTGATCAACGAGCTAGTCAAGTAGAGGCATACTAGTGACACTATATTATTGTTTATGTATTCACACATGTATTATGTTTCCGATTAATACAATTCTAGAATGAATAATAAACATTTATCATGAAATAAGGAAATAAACAATAACTTTATTATTGCGTCTAGGGCATATTTCCTTCAGTCTCCCACTTGCACTAGAGTCAATAATCTAGATTACACAGTAATGATTCTAACACCCATGGAGTCTTGGTGCTGATCATGTTTTGCTCGTGAGAGAGGCATAGTCAACGGGTCTACAACATTCAGATCCGTATGTATCTTGCAAATCTCTATGTCTCCCACCTCGACTTAGTCACGGATGGAATTGAAGCGTCTCTTGATGTGCTTGGTTCTCTTGTGAAATCTGGATTCCTTTGCCAAGGCAATTGCACCAGTATTGTCACAAAAGATTTTCATTGGACCCGATGCACTAGGTATGACACATAGATCGGATATGAACTCCTTCATCCAGACTCCTTTATTTGCTGCTTCCGAAGCAGCTATGTACTCTGCTTTACACATAGATCCCGCCATAACGCTTTATTTAGAACTGCACCAACTGATAGCTCCACCGTTCAATATAAACACGTATCCGGTTTGCGATTTAGAATCGTACGGATCAGTGTCAAATCTTGCATCGACATAACCATTTATGACGAGCTCTTTGTCACCTCCATAAACAAGAAACATATCCTTAGTCATTTTAGGTATTTCAGGATGTTCTTGACCGCTGTCCAGTGATCCACTCCTGGATTACTTTGGTACCTCCCTGCTAAACTAATAACAAGGCACACATTAGGTCTGGTACACAACATTGCATACATGATAGAGCCTATGGCTGAAGCACAGGGAACATTTTTCATTTTCTCTCTATCTTCTGCAGTGGTCGGGCATTAGTCTAACTCAACTTCACACCTTGTAACACATGCAAGAACCCTTTCTTTGCTTGATCCATTTTGAACTTTTTCAAAACTTTATCAAGGTATGTGCTTTGTGAAAGTCCAATTAACCGTCTTGATCTATCTCTATAGATCTTGATGCCCAATATATAAGCAACTTCACCGAGGTCTTTCATTGGAAAACTCTTATTCAAGTATCCTTTTATGCTATCTAGAAATTCTATATCATTTCCAATCAATAATATGTCATCCACATATGATATTAGAAATGCTACAGAGCTCCCACTCACTTTCTTGTAAATACAGGCTTCTCCAAAAATCTCTATAAAACCATATGCTTTGATCACACTATCAAAACGTTTATTCCAACTCCAAGAGGCTTGCACCAGTCCATAAATGGATCGCTGGAGCTTGCATACTTTGTTAGCACCTTTCGGATCGATAAAACCTTCTGGTTGCATCATACACAACTCTTCTTCCAGAAAACCATTCAGGAATGCAGTTTTGACATCCATTTGCCAAATTTCATAATCATAAAATGCAGCAATTGCTAACATGATTCAGACAGACTTAAGCATCGCTACGGGTGAGAAAGTCTCATCGTAGTCACCCCCTTGAACTTGTCGAAAACCTTTTGCAACAAGTCGAGCTTTGTAGACAGTAACATTACCATCAGCGTTAGTCTTCTTCTTGAAGATCCATTTATTCTCGATGGCTTGCCAATCATCGGGCAAGTCAACCAAAGTCCACACTTTGTTCTCATACATGGATCCCATCTCAGATTTCATGGCCTCAAGCCATTTTTCAGAATCTGGGCTCATCATCGCTTTCTCATAGTTCGTAGGTTCGCCATGGTCAAGTAACATGACCTCCGGAATAACATTACCGTACCACTCTGGTGCGGATCTTACTCTAGTTGACCTATGAAGTTTGGTAGTAACTTGATCTGAAGTTTCATGATCAATATCATTAGCTTCCTCACTAATTGGTGTAGGTGTCACAGAAACCTGTTTCTGTGATGAACTACTTTCCAATAAGGGAGCAGGTACAGCTACCTCATCAAGTTCTACTTTCCTCCCACTCACTTCTTTCGAGAGAAACTCCTTCTCTAGAAAGGATCCATTCTTAGCAACAAATGTCTTGCCTTCGGATCTGTGATAGAAGGTGTACCCAACACTTTCCTTTGGGTATCCTATGAAGACACATTTCTCTGATTTGGGTTTGAGCTTATCAGGTTGAAGCTTTTTCACATAAGCATCACAACCCCAAACTTTAAGAAACGACAACTTTGGTTTCTTGCCAAACCATAATTCATAAGGCGTCGTCTCAACGGATTTCGATGGTGCCCTATTTAACGTGAATGCAGCCGTCTCTAAAGCATAACCCCAAAACGATAGCGGTAAATCAGAAAGAGACATCATAGATCGCACCATATCTAGTAAAGTACGATTACGACGTTCGGACACACCATTACGCTGTGGTGTTCCGGATGGCGTGAGTTGCGAAACTATTCCGCATTGTTTCAAATGTTGACCAAACTCGTAACTCGAATATTCTCCTCCACGATCAGATGGTAGAAACTTTATTTTCTTGTTATGATGATTTTCCACTTCACTCTGAAATTCCTTGAACTTTTCAAATGTTTCAGACTTGTGTTTCATTAAGCAGATATACCCATGCCTGCTCAAATCATCTGTGAATGTGAGAAAATAACAATATTCTCCGCGAGCCTCAATATTCGTTGGACCACACACATCAGTATATATGATTTCCAACAAATCTGTTGCTCGCTCCATTGTTTCGGAGAACGGCGTTTTAGTCATCTTGCCCGTGAGGCATGGTTCGCAAGTACCAAGTGATTCATAATCAAGTGATTCCAGAAGTCCATCAGTATGGAGTTTCTTCATGCGCTTTACACCATTATGACCCAAATGGTAGTGCCACAAATAAGTTGCACTATCATTATCAACTCTGCATCTTTTGGCTTCAACATTATGAATATGTGTATCACTACTATCGAGATTCAAGAAAAATAGACCACTCTTTAAGGGTGCATGACCATAAAAGATATTACTCATATAAATAGAACAACCATTATTCTCAGATTTAAATGAATAACCGTTTCGCATCAACCAAGATCCGGATATAATGTTCATGCTTAACGCTGGCACCAAATAACAATTATTCAGGTCTAAAACTAATCCCGAAGGTAGATGTAGAGGTAGCGCGCCGACGGCGATCACATCGACTTTGGAACCATTTCCCGCGTGCATCATCACCTCGTCCTTAGCCAATCTTCGCTCAATCTATAGTCCCTGTTTTGAGTTGCAAATATTAGCAACAGAACCAGTATCAAATACCAAGGTGCTACTGCAAGCTCTAGTAAGGTACACATCAATAACATGTATATCACATATACCTTTGTTCATCTTGCCATCCTTCTTATCTGCCAAATACTTGGGGCAGTTCTGCTTCCAGTGACCAGTCCCTTTGCAGTAGAAGCACTCAGTCTCAGGATTAGGTCCGTACTTGGGTTTCTTCTCCTGAGCAGCAACTTGTTTGCTGTTCTTCTTGAAGTTCCCCTTCTTCTTCCCTTTACCCTTTTTCTTAAAACGGGCGGTCTTGTTGACCATCAACACCTGATGCTCCTTCTTAATTTCTACCTCCGCAACCTTTAGCATCGTGAAGAGCTCGGGAATTATCTTTTCCATCCCTTGCATATTATAGTTCATCACGAAGTTCTTGTAGCTTGGTGGCGGTGATTGGAGAATTCTGTCAATGACACTATCATCAGGAAGATTAACTCCCAGTTGAATCAAGTGATTATTATACCCAGACATTTTGAGTATATGTTCACTGACGGTACTATTCTCCTCCATCTTGCAGCTATATAACTTATTGGAGACTTCATATCTCTCAATCCGGGCATTTGCTTGAAATATTAACTTCAATTCCTGGAAACTCTCATATGCTACATGACGTTCAAAACGTCGTTGAAGTCCCGGTTCTAAGCCGTAAAGCATGGCACGCTGAACTATCGAGTAGTCATCAGCTTTGCTCTGCCAGACGTTCACAACATCCGGCATTGCTCCTGCAGCGGGTCTTGCACCTAGCGGTGCTTCCAGGACGTAATTCTTTTGTGCAACAATGAGGATAATCCTCAATTTACGGACCCAGTCCGTGTAATTCCTACCATCATCTTTCAACTTAGCTTTCTCAAGGAACGCATTAAAAATCAACGGAACAACAGCACGGGCCATCTATCTACAACAACATAGATAAGCAAAATACTATCAGGTACTAAGTTCATGATAAATTAAAGTTCAATTAATCAAATTACTTAAAAACTCCCACTTAGACAGACATCCCTCTAGTCATCTAAGTGATCACGTGATCCAAATCAACTAAACCAGTTCCGATCATCACGTGAAATGGAGTAGTTTTCAAGTGATTATTATACCCAGACATTATGTTGATCATTTCGCCTTCAAATCATGCTCCACGGACCCGCAGTGTTCCGAGGCCATATCTGCATATGCTAGGCTCGTCAAGTTTAACCCGAGTATTTCTGCGTGTGCAAAACTGGCTTGCACCCGTTGTAGGTGAACGTCGAGTTTATCACACCCGATCATCACGTGGTGTCTCGGCACAACAAACTTTGGCAACGGTGCATACTCAGGGAGAACACTTATATCTTGAAATTTAGAGATCATGTTATAATGCTACTGTCAATCAAAGCAAAATAAGATGCATAAAGGATAAACATCACATGCAATCAATATAAGTGATATGATATGGCCATCATCATCTTGTGCCTTTGATCTCCATCTCCAAAGCACCGTCATGATCACCATCGTCACTGGCGTGACACCTTGATCTCCATCGTAGCATCGTTGTCGTCTCGCCAACTATTGCTTCTACGACTATCGCTACCGCTTAGTGATAAAGTAAAACAATTACAGGGCGATTGCATTGTATACAATAAAGCGACAACCATATGGCTCCTGCTAGTTGCCGATAACTCTGTTACAAAACATGATCATCTCATACAGTAAAATTTAGCATCATGTCTTGACCATATCACATCACAACATGCCCTACAAAAACAAGTTAGACGTCCTCTACTTTGTTGTTGCAAGTTTTATGTGGCTGATACGAGCTGAGCAAGAACCGTTCTTACCTACGCATCAAAACCACGACGATATTTCGTCAAGTTAGTGTTGTTTTAACCTTCAACAAGGACTGGGCGTAGCCACACTCATTCAACTAAAGTTGGAGAAACTGACACCCGCCAGGCACCTGTGTGTGAAGCACGTCGGTAGAACCAGTCTCGCGTAAGCGTAGACGTAATGTCGGTCCGGGCCGCTTCATCCAACAATACCGCCGAATCAAAGTATGACATGCTGGTAAGCAGTATGACTAGTATCGCCCACAACTCACTTGTGTTCTACTCGTGCATATAACATCTACGCATAAACCTGGCTCGGATGCCACTGTTGGGGAACGTAGTAATTTCAAAAAAATTCCTACGCACACGCAAGATCATGGTGATGCATAGCAACGAGAGAGGAGAGTGTCGTCCACGTACCCTCGTAGACCGTAAGTGGAAGCGTTATGACAACGCGGTTGATGTAGTCGTACGTCTTCACGATCAACCGATCCAAGTACCAAACGTATGGCGCCTCCGCGATCTGCACACGTTCAACTTGGTGATGTCCCACGAACTCACGATCCAGTAGAACTTCGAGGAAGAGTTCCGTCAGCACGACGGCGTGATGACGGTGTTTATGAAGCTACTGACGCAGGGCTTCGCCTAAGCACCGCTACGATATGACCGAGGTGGATTATGGTGGAGGGGGGCACCGCACACGGCTAAAAGATCAATGATCAACTTGTGTGTTTGGGGTGCCTCCCCGCCCCCGTATATAAAGGAGCTAGGGGGAGGTGGCCGGCCAGGAGGAGGGCGCGCCAA
>NC_041389.1:76486796-76519346 GCF_002162155.2 Triticum dicoccoides | reverse complement strand
GGTATATGCCTGAACTTGCCCGAAACACTTCCGAAGTCCAAACATATTCATCCAATATATCGATCTTTATGTCTCGACCATTTCGAGACTCCTCGTCATGTCCGTGATCATATTCGAGACTCCGAACTACCTTCCATACATCAAAACACATAAACTCATAATACCGATCATCGCCGAACGTTAAGCGTGCGGACCCTATGGGTTTGAGAACTATGTAGACATGACCGGGACATATCTCTGTTCAATAACCAATAGCAGAACCTGGATGCTCATATTGGCTCCTACATATTCTACGAAGATCTTTATCGGTCAAATCGCATAACAAGATACGTTGCTCCCTTTGTCATCGGTATGTTACTTGCCCGAGATTCGATCGTCGGTATCTCAATACCTAGCTCAATCTCGTTACCGGCAAATCTCTTTACTCGTTCCGTAATACATCATCCCGTAACCAACTCATTAGTCACATTGCTTGCAAGACTTATAGTGATGTGCATTACCGAGAGAGCCCAGAGATACCTCTCCGACAATCGGAGTGACAAATCCTAATCTCGATATATGCCAACTCAACAAGTACCATCGGAGACACGTGTAGAGCACCTTTATAATCACCCAGTTACGTTGTGACGTTTGGTAGCACACAAAGTGTTCCTCCGGTAATCGGGAGTTGCATAATCTCATAGTCATAGGAACATGTATAAGTCATGAAGAAAACAATAGTAGTAAACTAAAATGATCAAGTGCTAAGCTAATGGAATGGGTCAAGTCAATCACACCATTCTCCTAATGATGTGATCCCGTTTATCAAATGACAACTCATGTCTATGGTTAGGAAACCTTAACCACCTTTGATCAACGAGCTAGTCAAGTAGAGGCATACTAGTGACACTATATTATTGTCTATGTATTCACATATGTATTATGTTTCCGGTTAATACAATTATAGCATGAATAGTAAACATTTATCATGAAATAAAGAAATAAATAATAACTTTATTATTGCCTCTAGGGCATATTTCCTTCAGACAAACGTTCCGTCCGCAACCAAACAGTCCGCGATGATTAACTTGGTAATGATTGACTTGATGATGATTTTCATAATTTTGAATTTCTTAACCAAAACTGCTAAAAGTTGGCGTATGGATTCTCTGAAGTGTCAGCCGTTTATTTTTTTTTGTGAAGTTTAAGACACTTTTAAAATCTTTCTATTTGATTTCAAGTTTTGTATTTGTTGCAACTTGGTTCAGTACAGTGCTAGCTTAGGACCTGAGATGTCAACGTGACACCGCACGCGTGCAGTGCAGGACTTGGTCACCGATCTCCGATCGCACATCTCACACATGGCTCGCTGGACATAACAAGGACGGCTGGGCGTGCGTATTTCTTTTGCAGCCGCAACGCGTGACAGGCTGCATGCCGCCGACCACCGGCGTGTTTGGGCGGCTGGCCTGACAGAGTGACAGTCACATTCACCATCTCACAGCTCAAGTTCAGATCCTCCAGACTTGACTTCGAGAAATAAAATGATTCAAATAGACTGGGGCACAAATGTCAACCAAAAAAATGAGTCACCGATCGCCAGATCGTTACGTGCCAGTGACAAGAAAAACTTTTTTTTATAATAAAAAGGAAGGGTAAGGGCCAAACGGAAGTTTCTTCTCTTCGGCATACATCTTCCTTGCATTGATGATTGCTTCGAGCGGTTCTTTGATATCATAGTCGCCGGCCTTTGTGTCCTTGTCTTTTTTTCCTTTCATCGGGTTTTCGGACTTAGCCGTCACCGAGTTGGGAGTGCCACTCTTTCTCTGTTCGTCCCCACTTGATGCATCATCATCTTGCCCAACCGAGCTCTTCTTGTTTGGAATTTCAAAAGTCTAACGGGTCTTTCATTTTTTATCATGCTCAAGCTTGGTCCAACAATGATGCAAAGTGAAGGTCTTCCCTTTTCTTTTTCTTCGCTCCTTTCTTCCCTCTACTCCGGCACATCCCTTGAGCGAGGTTAAGCTACAAGAAAACATTGAGAACAAAGTTAGTCACAATTAAGAGCAAACAATCTTATACTAGAACGAGAGCAAGTATCATTGAGAAAGAGAAGGATATTCACCTTGTCGTCATCGTTGCAACCACTTGGGATTATGCGATCAACATTTTTCTAACAACACGACCACTTGAAACAATTCATGAATATGGTGGACCACCGATGGCGAAGAAAAGTGGTTGAGCGGTCAAATCCGCTTGTATTTCGTTCATCGAGAAACTCATTGATCCTCTTCCAATAGTGAAGCTTGGTTGATTGGTTCCGACAGACACATCTAGAGAAATTTCCTTCCACGCTGTGCATAGCAGTATGTCTTTACAAGTTCTGTAGTTTCCGGTTCTCCCCCGAGGAATAGAATCGAGAATCCCTTGTTCCTGTTCATCATCCAACTCAAGCTCCTCAGCATCATATTGGGTTTCATCAAATTCTTGAGAAGCATATTCTTGAGAGTCAAAATTCTTCGTTTGTAACATTTATAAATCTCGAAAATGTTTCATCATCAACACTACATGCACAAAATTGAACATAGAAACACATCACTACATGCTTCTTATCTTGCATTTGACAACTAGAATCACAATCAAAACAAAAACAAACTATGTTTTACCTTTCTGACATATCGTCGGGAACGTTGTGGGCGTCAACGGCAAGTCCTCCACGATCAGCGACGGGGAATGAGGAAGAGGAGGAGGTGGTGCCAGGGCAGCCACGGCAGCCACAACAACAACCCTCTTTGTTGCTGCCGCAACCGTCAGGCCACGCGGCGGCCATTTTACGTCACCTCGTCGAGACTTGGGTGTGGCAGTGGGCTTCTTTAGCCGCTGGCCGCCATCCTTTCCGGTGGCGGCAACTGATCGCGGGGCCGCAAAACTACCACCGCAGCCATGGGCGGTGGCCCTCGCGGTGGCGACAGATTGAGCTTGGGCGGCGGGAGTAGGGCCTCCACCGACCATCGAGAGGAGGGCAGGAGCATAGCAGGGTCGCCGGCGGGGTCAGAGGAGCCGGCCATGGCGCGCGTTGCCCGGCGGGCAGGCAAATCCGCGGCTTTCCGGCTCGGGGCGGGAGGGAAAATGGTTGCGCTCGGGCATCCGAATGCAGTCGCGCGATTTTGCGGCAGCAATCGAAGTGTTATATATTTTTGCACCACTTCGTGTTGCATTTTAAGGCTGCCCAGATTTATTTATTTTTTACAAAAAATTATGATTAGGCAACTGTTGGAGAGCTTTTTTTGCCACTCGTGCCGGATAAACTTCTCGTGCCTAAACATGGAGGGGAGATGCTTAAGTCGAACGAAATGTTTGTCCAATGTGTGTTCGATGAAATTCAACGTTCGAATATCGAACCGAATACCGATATGAAATTCAACATCCAATGTATGTTTAAACAATACTATATCGAAAAGTAGGGATACAACCCACCGAAGAGACCATTTTTATCATTTTTATTTATATTGTATGGACTAACTGGTGGTGTTGGGCTTGATGCTATTTGAATCTTATCTATATGTTGTTTCATATTGTTCGTATGTGTTGCACCGTAGAACCGGTTGCTCACGTGCGCCGTTTTTTGCAGCGTCTGTTGGAGCTGCTCGCGCGCGCCATATTTTGCAGCAGCCGCTGTAGCCAGCGCTCCACTGCGCGCAAAAAAGGCTATTTTGATATTGTAAAAATTATTTAGCGCGTTGCGCGCCTGTTGAAGATGCTACAAGTCCAACTAAATGTTGTCCAATGTGTGTTCGATGAAATTCAACTTTTAAAATATCGCACGAAGAACTGATGCATAGTGGTACTACTATGTATAAACAATACTGCATCAAAAAGTAGGGATACAACCCACCGAAGAGACTTTTTTATGACCAATCACATCATTTAGTTCACGAGCCCAATATCGGTAACCAACCAATCCATACATCTATACATGCACGGCCAGTTTCGTTAGTGAGTAAATGAAAACTCCGGCAGAATTCCGGCCAGTTTCAGCTGAAGAAATGGAGCAGCTAGCTGAGACATACAGCTGATTGACTCGGCGCTACTGAACCTGAATTAATCACGGCGACCAGGCCGGTCGTCAGTTTTCCACTGGAGAAATGGACGGGCAATGTATCTCAGTGCTGCTGCTGGTCGGCGTCGGAGAGCATCATCATCCTGACGAACTCGTCGAAGTTGACGAGGCCGTCGCCGTCGAGGTCGGCCTCCTGGATCATCTCCTCGACCTCCTCGTCGGTGAGCTTCTCGCCAAGGCTGATCATGACATGGCCCAGCTCGGCCTTGGAGATGTGGCCGTCGTGGTCCTTGTCGAACACCCTGAAGGCCTCCCGGAGCTCCTCCTCGGGGTCGCTGGCGTCCGCGTCCGCGTCGGCCTTGCGGGACATGAGCGCCAGGAACTCGGCGAACTCGATGGTGCCGTTGCCGTCGGCGTCCACGTCGCACACCATGTTGCGCAGCTCCTCGGGCGTCGGGGTCTGGCCCAGGGAGCGGATGACAGTGGACAGCTCCTCCGCCGTGATGCAGCCGTCGCCGTCCTTGTCGAAGAAGGAGAAGGCCTCCCTGAACTCGCTCATCTGCTCCGAGCTGATCGCCGTTGCACCGGCAGCCATTGTTGTTGATGCAGCAGCACAGAGATGACGATGGAGTGATCGATGTGGGTAGCTAGAGAAATGAAATGAAGGTGAGATCGATTTGGATGGGTTTAGAGGTCAGGGAGGTGGAGATTTATATAGGAGATGGAGTCATGGGATGGGAGGGGTACATGGCTGCCGTCCGTTGACTCGTCGCTCTCATTAATTCCAATCGTGCATTCTATTTCTATCCTAGCCAAGTCAAAACAACTGTAGCCATTGCACATCAGCACCGCACTGGCACCGTACGCGTTACAAAAGTGCAAAATCTAAACGGGAAAGGTAGTGCGAGCTGACAAAAGTGCAAAGGCAAAAGGCCCGGTTTGATTTTTGAACCCTGAACTTTTATTACTTTTTTGTTTTGAAAAGTCAATCCTAGAAGAATTATACATACAAATCCCGAGAGTAATTTTATTTTTGAAAAGAATGCATAATCTTTGCCTCATCCATTAATTAAGAGAGAAATAGAGGATTCTGCTACATGCACAACGCCATGCGTCCGAATTAATACATTACTCTCCCGGCATCACTTGTGCCAAACGTTTAGCCCCCACGATGACCCAATGTTTTGCCTCCTTGATGTTCATGTAAATTTCTGGAAGCGTTCCTACTCTCCTGAAGGAGAGCTGCGTTGGGTACATATTGATCTTGGCAATATGTCGTCAGATACAAGGAAGAGGTTAAAGGCAAGGATACAACTCAAGTACATAGGAATCCAAGATGGATACGAGAGGAGGGAGAAGAGATAGAGATGGTTGAGATTACAATCAAGTTAAACTATTTCTAACACTCTTTCTTAATCTCAACTATCCTATATTCAGATTTCTCTTGAATTCTTCAAACGGCTTGACTGGTAAAGCTTTGGTAAAACCGTCTGCCACTTCATCCTTGGAAGGAATAAACCGGATGTCCAACTTCTTCTCTGCAACTCTTTCACGCACAAAATGAAAATCAATCTCAATGTGTTTGGTTCGGCCATGAAACACTGGATTGGCAGAAAGATAGGTTGCTCCCAAATTGTCACACCATAGACAAGATGTACGATGTTGCTTGATTCCTAACTCATGAAGCAATGGTTCCAACCAAATAATTTCAGCCGTAGCATTTGCTAGATTTGTACTCGGCTTCTGTACTTGATCTTCACACCGTATCATGTTTCCCGGCACTCCAAGAAATAAGTTTAGAGCTAAAGAATATTGCAAATCTTCTAGTTGACTTTCTGTCATCACTACATCATGCCCAGTCAGCATCAGAAAAGGCACTAAAAACAGTAGAACTGGAGTGTCTGAACTGAAAAACCAAATTTCCAGTATATTTTATGTATTTTACAATTCTTTTAACTGTTGTCCAGTGTTCTATAGTCGGAGCATGCAAATACGGGCACACTGTTAACAGCAAAAGATATGTCAGGCCGTGTCAATGTTAAGTAATGTGAAGCACCCACAGTGCTTCTGTATCTAGTGCTTTATTCTTCCTTAAGTGATTCTCCTTTAAAAGCTGAAAGTTTTTCTGAAGAAGACAATGGTGTGGATGAAAGCTTACAGTCCTTCATTCCCATACGGGTTAGGAGTTCAGTAGCATATTTTTCCTGACTTAATACTATGCCATCTTGAATTTTCTTAACTTCAATGCCTAGGAAGAAGTGTAGATCACCAAGATCCTTAAGAGCAAATTCTGAGCTTAGATCATGCAGAAGAGCATTAGTAGCACCTTGTGAAGAACTTGCAACTTAATATCATCAACATATATCAACAGAAAATTAACTTTGTTTGCCTTGTTATAAATAAAAAGTGATATGTCAGCCTTTGATGCAACAAAACCAAGATGCCTTAACTGAGAGCTCAACCTTGAATACCATGCTCTCAGTGCCTATTTCAAACCATAAAGAGCCTTATCAAGCTTGCACACATATTGGGGTGTTTTGTTATTTTCATACCCAGGTGATTGTCTCATGTAAACCTCCTCTTTCAGAACACCATGTAAAAACGCATTCTGTACATCTAGCTGTCTCAAGCTCCACCCTCTGGACACAACAATAGCTAGCACAAGTCTAATAGTTATAGCTTTAACAACAGGACTGAAGGTATCCTCATTATCCAAACCATAATGTTGTTAAAAACCTTTTGCAACTAAACGTGCTTTATACCTATCAATCGAACCATGTGCTCCTTTTTATATTCTAAAAACCCACTTGCAGTCAATGATATTTTTACCTCTTTGATTTGGTACAAGATGCCACGTTTTATTCCTCATAAGCGCAGAGTACTATTCATTCATTGCCTTTTTCCTTCCGGGATCTCCAAGTGCATCTTCCAGCCTTGTTGGTTCTCCTGTAACACATAACATGCCATACGGTATAGTGCCATCAGTTCGGATTTTTGAATTTCTTATACCTTTCTGCAAGTGAGTTGTAACACGAAAAGTCACAATTGGTTGTAATTTAATAGGTTGTGGTGGCTGTTGTACAAGAGATGCTACTGGAGACGAAGCCACACACGATCCTGGAGAAGAACCAAATCCACTTTCCACAGCAGATCCCGATCCAGAAGCAGTAGCATGTTGTGTGTCAAAAAAATTGTTGGCTCCTGAGGTTTGACGCGCAGAAGATCCCGGTCCAGGTGTTGTCTCCTGCATGCTCGTGGGCTGCGGCAATACCGAGCCGGTCATCATTGCTGGCCCTCGTGTGGGCTGCGTGATCTTGCCGCGTGCTTGGCCCAGCTAGCCGTTGCGGCGCGCTGGAGATGCAGTCGTTGTCGCTGTCGCGCCTGTTGACGTCACGGGCTCGCGTGTGCAACGCGCTTGGCCCGGCCTATCCCTGGCGCGCGCCGGGTCCGAGGGAGATTCGCCCTCACGCACAAGAGCTCTAGGTGGCTCCAAATCCACCTCGTGTCCAACGCCTGCTTCTTCTTCCTCTAGCACATGAAATATGCCTTCATTTTCAGCGAGATTTTGATCATTTCCTGCACCGTTTTCCTCTGCGTCTTCTTCGTGGACCTACACAGGTAATAGGCACACCACTGGAACTAGCAAAATCATCAGTTGGGTCAGTATAATTGTTGCCCCCATGATCAAAGTCTCAAAGATTTGGTGGAAGAAGAAGAATTTCTTTCTTGAGAAGTGCTCCATCATTAGGATGAAGAGATTCAAAAGGAAACACAGACTCGTCAAAGACAACGTCACGAGATATGTAGACCCTGCCTGTAGATATGTCAAGGAATTTTACTCCCTTGCGAATTGGGCTATAGCCTAAAAAGGCACATCTCTTGTAACGAAAATCAAGCTTACGTGTATTATATGGTGAAGATTGGGCCAGTGATACGTCTCAACCGTATCTATAATTTTTGATGTATTCATGCCATGTTTATAATATATTTACATGATTTTGGTATGATTTGATTAGAACTAACCCGAACTGACGTTGTTTTCAGCAAAATTACCGTGGTGTTGTTTTTGTGCAGAAATAAAAGTTCTCCGAATGCGCTGAAAATCAACGGAGAATATTTTTGGAAAATATAAAAAATACTGGAATGAAAAGCTACTGGAGGGGAGTCCCGGGGCCACCACGAGGGTGGAGCCCCCCCTAGGGCGCGCCCCCTGCCTCGTGGACTCCCTGTTGGGCCCCCTGACATGAAACCGACGCCAACCCCTCCTACAAATCCCAAAAACCCCATAACAGAACCAAGATCGGGAGTTCCGCCGCCGCAAGCCTTTGTAGCCACCAAAAACCAATCGGGACCCTATTCCGGCACCCTGTCAAAGGAGGGGGGAACCATCACCGATGGCCATCTTCATCATCCCGGCGCTCTCCACGACGAGGAGGGAGTAGTTCACCCTCGGGGCTGAGGGTATGTACCAGTAGCTATGTGTTTGATCTCTCTCTCTCGTGTTCTTGATATGGCACAATCTTGATGTACCGTGAGCTTTGCTATTATAGTTGGATCTTATGATGTTTCTCCCCCTCTACCTTCTTGTAATGAATTGAGTTTTTCCTTTGAAATTATCTTATCGGATTGAGTCTTTAAGGATTTGAGAACACTTTATGTATGTCTTGCATGTGCTTATCTGTGGTGACAATGGGATATTCACGTGATCTACTTGATGTATGTTTTGGTGATCAACTTGCGGGTTCAGTGACCTTGTGAACTTATGCATAGGGGTTGGCACACGTTTTCGTCTTGACTCTCCGATAGAAACTTTGGGGCACTCTTTGAAGTTCTTTGTGTTGGTTTGAATAGATGAATCTGAGATTGTGTGATGCATATTGTATAATCAAACTCGTGGATACTTGGTGACATTGGAGTATCTAGGTGACATTAGGGTTTTGGTTGATGTGTGTCTTCAGGTGTTATTTTACTATGAACTCTAGGGCTGTTTGTGACACTTATAGGAATAGCCCAATGGATTGATCGGAAAGAATAACTTTGAGGTGGTTTTGTACCCTACAATAATCTCTTCGCTTGTTCTTCGCTATTAGTGACTTTTGAGTGACTCTTTGTTGCACGTTGAGGGATTTCTATATGATCCAATTATGTTATCATTGTTGAGAGAACTTGCACTGGTGAAAGTATGAACCCTAGGCCTTGTTTCAAAGCATTGCAATACCGTTTTCACTCACTTTTACTACTTGCTACCTTGTTATTTTTATATTTTCAGATTATAAAAACCTTTATCTACCATCCATATTACACTTGTATCACCATCTCTTCACCGAACTAGTGCACCTATGCAATTTTTGTATTGTGTGTGTTGGGGACACAAGAGACTTTTTGTTATTTGGTTGCAGGGTTGTTTGAGAGAGGCCATCTTCATCCTACGCCTCCCAAAAATTGATAAACCTTAGGTTATCCACTTGAGGAAAATTTGCTACTGTCCTACAAACCTCTGCACTTGGAGGCCCAACAACGTCTACAAGAAGAAGGTTGTGTAGTAGACATCAGCCAGCATACACAACCAAATACACGAAGTGAGTTGTAATTAGGAGCAATGCCAAAAAGACGTGTGATAGGTGAAAGGACATGTGGTGCCCCCATGTTTGGTTTTGGTAATTGATTACAATCTCTATGGACTAATGGTTGCCTTGAGTTATATTCGCAGGTTTTGCCCATAGGCTTTTCTTGAAGTCCATGTGTTGGTTTCAAGGAGTTTATGTGTTGGCCAAGGTGCTATTCAAGGAATTATCCAAATATTGATCATGTGAGAGTTGAGCTTATTGCAAGCATGTCTTGAAGAAGAAGATTGTGTGATCATTCATGCTTACCTTCAAGGCATCATCCAAATTAAGAGAGTTGGAAAGACTCAAGGTTGATCAAGACTAAGTCAAGAGTGAATCAAGTTGATCAACTCACAAAGCGTAGAAGATGTACTGAGAGGGATCAAGTGATCCCATGGTATGGTAAGCATTATCCATTATGCTTTGTGTACTAACCCATGGTCTACGTGAGAGTTCTATGTGGGGTTAGGTATTTTTCCATGGGTTTGCGTCAAGAGGAATAGATCATACAACCCATGGAGAGGATGGCATCAAGTGGTGATCGTCATCAAGATTGTCATGTGCAAGTTCAAGTGGAGCAGCACGAAGAGATCAAGTGCTTGAAGCTTGTCGTCCATTGTGGTGAAAATGGACCTCTAAAGATGTGCGGAAGAGTGGCTCACCCATAGTAGATTATGGCGGAGCAATCAACTAGTCTTCATCGACCCAACACAATCAAGAAAGGTGGTCCATCTTGAGGAGGACAACATCGTCATCATCTAGCTCAAGTGGATTATGCGCAAGGCAAATTTTTGCCCTTGATAGGTTTTCTATTTTACCGGTCTCATGGTGGTAGTTGGGAGACCTGGTTATAGGATCGATTGTCGTACTATCAAGGGGGGCTCTCAAATTGGCAGCTTGATGGTATCGTTCGTAGAGAGCTCAAACCATTGCATACTTGCATCATCTTTCTTGGCTCTTGTTTGGTTCTTCTCCTTGTGAGATTTGGAGCTTATGGTCATCTTCATGACAAGCTCGAGTTCATCAAAAACGGAGTTCACATGCATCTTCTATGATGTTTTCGAGTTCGGGTTTTTGTCGGTTCTTCATTCATAGAGGTTTCACATCTCTATACCTTTGGAATTTTTCTACCGCCTCTTCTAGTTGCTGTTGGATGCTACTTGTCGTCATCTATCCAACAAGCTTGAGTTTGCTCAATTTGGAGCTCATATGCAAAAGTTGTGGCAGTTCTGGTTTTCCTGTTGCATCTGCTTTGCTTGGGGCTTGCTTGATGCACCCCTGTGGTAACCGCTCTGGGAAGTGGTAGTACCGCTTGTAAGCGGTAGCACCGTCCATGTTGGGCGGTAGTACCGCTTGTAAGCGGTACTTCAACTGTCTAGTTTCGCGGCTTCTACCGCTGCTTATTCTAGGGGTTCTGCTTTTCGTGTCGGGTTCAGCGGTAGTAGGGCAGCAGTGTGTGCGGCAGTACCACCTATAAGCGGTAATGCCGCCCCAGTCGGGCGGTAGTACTGCTACTGCAGTACTATCATCGCGCTCTGCTCTGCCCTGCCTCCTCTGCTCATGTGTTCTGCTTCTCCCGCGGTAGTACCACTTAGATGAGCAGTAGTACCGCTCCAAGCGGCACTACCGCCCAAGGTTTCTAGCCGTTGCTCTATTTTTCCTGTTACTGCCGCCCAAGCGGTAGTACCACACTCCATTGAGCGGTAGTACCGCTCGTGTGCGGGCTGAGCACATAACGGTTGGATTTTTTCCCACCTATAAAAGGGGTTCTGCTTCCCCATTGAACCTTATCCTTTAAGCTCGTGTTCTTCCCCCATTGTTGACCTTCTTCGAGCTTGCTATCTCTCAATCCCTCCATGGATTCTTGCTAGTTTGGGGGGGGGGAGAGGAGATCTAGATCTATGTTTCCACCAATCACTTTATCCTCTATGTGAGGGGAACCCTTTGGATCTAGATCATGGAATTCTTGGTGTTCTCCTTCTTGTTCTTCCTCTCATTTTCCTCCATAGATTTCGTTGCTCCGGTGGGATTTGAGAGTGAGGGACTTGGGAACTCCATGTGCCCTTGCCATTGCATTTGGTGCATAGGTTTGAGTTCTCCACGGTGATACGTGGAAGTTACAAGTTGAGAAGCTTATTACTCTTGGGTGCTTGGTACCCTTGAGCTTGTTCCTCTTGGGTGCTTGGGCGCCCTAGATGGTTGGTAGTGCTTTAGAGCTAAATCATTGTGGTGTAAAGCTCCAAGCATGTGTCGGGGTCTCCAATTAGGTTATGGAGATCACCCTGAGCAATTTGACGGGTACTGGTGACTGCCCCCAAGGGTTGCCAAAGTGTACGGGTTCGGTGACCGCCCCCAAGGGTTGCCAAAGTGTACGGGTTTGGTGACTGCCCTCAAGGGTCCCTCTGTGGAATCACGACATCTTGCATTGTGCGAGGGCGTGAGGAGATTACGGTGGCCCTAGTAGCTTCTTGGGGAGCATTCTGCCTCCACACCGCTCCAAACGGAGATTAGCATCCTCAAGGGTGTGAACTTTGGGATACATCATTGTCTCCGCGTGCCTCGGCTATATCTTACCCCGAGCCCTTTACTTATGCACTTTACTTTGTGAGAGCCATAGTGTTTCATGTTATATATATATCTTGCTATCATGTAGTTGTTTATCTTGGTTATCATAAGTTGTTGGTGCACATAGGTGAGCCTAGTTGTTGTAGGTTTTGTGCTTGACAAATTAACCGCTAGGTTTATTCCGTATTTGTTCAAGCCTAAACCGTAATTATTTTAAAGCGCCTATTCACCCTCCTCTAGGCGACATCCTCGATCATTCAATAGGGATATCAAACTTTATGACTTTGCTAGGGAGCAAGTTAATGATATAAGTGGCAGTCAAGAAAGCTTCATCCCAAATTTTAGTGGCATGGATGCATTTGCTAGTAGATCTAGCCCTACTTCAACAACATGGCAATGTTTTCTTTCAGCAGAACCATTCTGTTGATGTGCATGTGGACATGATTCATGGTGTGAGATGCCAAGTTGCTGAAAAAGGAATTGAGTTTCTTGTATTCACCACCCCAGTCAGTTTGCATGGCAATGATCTTCGTGTTTAGTTTTTGTTCAACAAGATTTTGGAAATTCTTGAAAACTTGAAACACTTCAGATCGTTTCTTAAGAAGATAAATCCAAGTATATTTGCTATATTCATCAATAAAGCTTACATAATATGATTATCTACCAACTGAAACAGGAGCTGGCCCCCAAACATCTGAGAATACACGTTGTAAGGATGTAGTAGAGATACTGGTAGAGATAGGATATGGTAGCTAATAACTTTTAGCTTCTTGACATGGATCACAAACTGACTCGACGCTAGACTCATGAGAGTGGGGAAGCTTATTTTTACTAAGAACTAGTTTAACAATCTACTATGCCACTCTGAAGAAGACGGCTTGACAGCGAGAAAAGCTTGTTTATTCAATGATGATGATGAAGATATGAGTGGGTAAAGACCTCACACTCACTTGCCCCTAAGAAGAATTCTCCTCGTGTCCAAGTCCTTAACCAAAAAGAAATAAGGATAAAATTCAATGGGAACACGATTATCAAGAGCGAACCTATGAAGAGAGACAAGATTTTTTGATGTTTCAGGCACATATAGAACTTTGTTAAGATGCAAATTTTTCATGGGGGTTTTGACAATTGAACGACCAACATGAGTGATTTCCATAACAAAACCGCTTGCGGTGTGAATTTGATCCGGCCCGTGATACTTGTCTCTGGTCGTCAACTTGTCTAGCTCACCCGTGATGTGGTTTGTGGCTCCACTGTCCGCATACCAATTGGTGTCGATGCTGTAGTTGTTAGTGACGACATTGGCCTCCTGCTCTTCATAGTAATCTTCTTCATAGCGATCCCAACACGCACAGGCAACTCCTGCATGAAACTTGTAACATATCTGGCACTCGGGATAATCCTGAGATGATTGTTGACGCCACTACTATTGTTGTTAACGACCTCCATAGCTTCTACCACCATTGCCGATGGAAGGAGAGGGAGGGCATCTTCCTCGGTCATGCCCATGGCCTTTGTTTTTGTACTGGCCGCTCCTCCTGTACATTGTATTTGCAGAAGAGTTGAAGCCATTCTCTGTACTATCGCCAAGCATCTCCACTCGTTGATCGGAGGCGGAAATCTGGGCGAACAGATCATTCATGCTGATGGCGGATTTGAGAGTGCCAAGGGCCACCACAACGGAGTCATACTCGCGATCAAGACTTGCAAGAACGCAATCCACCATATTGGGATCAGAAACAGGACGGCATGCTGCTGCAAGCTCGTCTCCAAAGTTCTTCATCTTGGCGATATAGGTGGAGCTAGACATGGACCCCTTCTTCGTGGTGGTGATGGCGATCCGCAGGTTCGTGATTCTGGATTGGGACAGCGATGCAAAAATTGTAGTGATTGCAGTCCATAGATCGAAGGTGCTTTCCTTACTGATAATTTGCGCAAGGATCTCCTTGGAGAATGAATTCAACAGATAACTAAGGACCTGTTGATCCTTCGATAGCCACGGCGCGTATAACGGATTTGGTATTGCGATCGTGGTCTTGTCCGACTGCTGCTGCTCCACCGTGGTTGGGGCGCAACATCGATTCCATCGAGAAGCCATGTGACCTGTGCTCCTCGCAGGACAGACATTACTTGAGCTTTCCACAAGAGATAACTCCGCTTTGCCAACTTCTCGGACGGAGGAGAAGCGAGGTTGAGGACGATCGTAGTCAAGGTGGAAGACATGGCGATGGAAGGAAGTTTTATTTCTCATAGCTAGATTGGGAAGAGGATAGCTCTGTATACCATGTAAATTTTTGGAAGCGTTCCTGCTCTCCTGGGGGAGAGCCGCATTGGGTATATATTGATCTTGGCAATATGCCGTGGGATACAAGGAAGAGGTTGATTGCAAGGATACAACTCTCGTACATAGGAATCCAAGATGGATACGAGAGGAGGGAGAAGAGATAGAGATGGTTGAGATTACAATCAAGTTAAACTATTTCTAACAGTTCTAAATGAGGATTGTCGGAGGTGCAGACTTGTGGCGGACGACACTTGCATTTCTTCCCTTCGAAATGGTCCAACCTGCAAGCATGATTATAGACGCCATGTCACATCTATTTGTAATATTGTCACCGGACATGTTGATCCATCACTCTTTGGTTGATCGCTCCAAGGGCTAAGTGGGGGTGTCAAGGTGCACAAGTTGTAGTCAATCCTTTCCCAACCCCTAAACGCTCAACGTGACAAATGAGAAGTTGATTCTTGCTCCCTTTTCCATAGGGGCAAAGCCCATAATTTGACCAACTAAAACAACCTATGTGCCATCCAAATATTGTTTTGGATGACCAACCATGAAAATAACTGATCTTGGGGGGCGGGGCTTTTCAAACCATGCACTCCATTGAGGTACGTTTTATACCCAAGAATTGCACCTTGCATGCAGAAGCCATGGAGTAGTGGCCACTAGCCGTGTGCTTCCAATTGATGTCGTCATTGGTGCCCTCTTGGTGGTGGACGTCACATAGCTCTAGCCAAGGGAGATAAACTCTCGGACTTGGCCGGATGACATGACATTGGGATGATTATCATACAAATCCTAGCATGGCCTCTCAAGGCCTCCTTGACCTCCGATTCTTCCTCCTCGAGCACTCATATATGAGGGGTGCTATCCCCATCGCCTTTCTACCATTCAACCAATGCAAAGTAGAGTTCCAAAAAGGAGGTGCAAGCGCCATTGGCAATGAAGATGATGGTGGAGGCATAGAAAATGCCCCGATCCTCATCATCACAAGGGGTTTTCAGCCCACCCATAGCTTGGATGGTTCCCTCCACTCAAATCAAAGCCACCGTAATCGAAGCAGGCGGACAAAAATTTGGAGGTTGAGCACACCTAGATCACAAGATCTCTGGGGCAACATACTATGTTCCAATTTACTTTACATTTCGCTCTAGTTCTCTTGTCTGACCCCGCCCAAAGGGAGGCGTGCTCAAGCTTGTTCGCACAATGGAGAACCCCCGGTTGAACAATGTGGGGGCTGATGTGGTAGATCGCTTGTGAGGTGGGCACATACTGGACAAGAGCACACTGGCCAATTGTGGTGATGTTTTCCCCGTCACAAGAGAAAAGTTTTGTTGTGATGTTATCTTCAATGTATTGGAAATTCCCTTCTCTAAGTTGCCAAACCGAGAGCAGGCCCAAATATTTGACTGAAAAAGCTGCCCACGAAGCTGGAAGGCTCGAAAGGACTGTGTCAAGATTGATGTTGGCAGAGTGAATGGGAACCACCAGGCTCTTCTCGAGAATATTTGATAGTAGTAAAGTAGGAGTAATTAGGCGCTAGTGTATACTCGCTCCATTAGAGTTAGTACAAAGTTGAGTCACTTATTCTGGGACGGAG
This sequence comes from Triticum dicoccoides, assembly GCF_002162155.2. Lineage (NCBI taxonomy): Eukaryota > Viridiplantae > Streptophyta > Magnoliopsida > Poales > Poaceae > Triticum > Triticum dicoccoides. Next base: position 76,503,255 of record NC_041389.1, on the reverse strand, counting down.
GGAGTATGTCATACCATTTGAATTGTTATTTTTTGGTGCTACGAGACGTAGATGATGTAAGGGCATGTTCAACGCTGACCCTCAAACTGGATACCGCATCCGTCTGCGGACCAGGGGGGGACACACCAGTCGACGGACACGGAAACGGGAGCCGCAAATGTCCGCTTACATTTCTGGAGAAATTTAATGAAATCGAACAAATTTGATGCAAATATAAACAAACCAGACGATATTCATTGAAACTTAGATAGTTTTTTAATAAAATCGATCGATATTTTGTCTGGTGAAGTAAAAAACTTCAAAAAAAAACTAAACTATCCTTGACAGTGATCTCGTAGGCCAGTGGCACATCTGTCATTGTAGCCATCGCCATTCTCGGAGTCGTCATTGTCGGGCTCCGAGTAGCGACAGGGCCCGATATCATGGCAGGGCTTCGCGGCCACCGCCTATTGCTCGTGGATGATCTTCTCCAGTTGCTCCTGTGTCGTGCGTAGTGCAGACGCGGGTCGGGGAGAGGGTGGCGGGCGTTGGTGGCACTGGACTCACGGGGAGATCACTCCTGGCCATACTTGACTATCTCCTCCTCGAGGTGGTGGAAACGACGGTTACTCGTCTTCGTCGTGGTCTTCCACTGGCCAAGAGCCCAGGTCGTAGCCAACTCTGGGCTCGGGAGGTGGTGTGTCGGCAGGACGTCGGAGTCCACGAACTCCGCCAGTGCGATGTTGCGCATGTCCCGCTGGTGCCGCTCCTTGTCGGTGTACTCCTCCTCCGTAATGGCGTTCCAGGAGGAGAAACTGGTGCCGTCATCGCCGACGTAGTGACGAATGCGACTGTGCGCCTTTGTGGGTATAGCATGGAGTAGGTCGCCATCAACTAGGCATGCCGACAGTGAGCACTGCTCCTCCTTCACGCATCGGGGCGTCGGCGTCCACATTGAAACGGCCATGCCCGAGAGGTCGTGACGGTCAGTGTTGCCCTCCCGTCCGGTCACATCGCACGACATCAATGCCGGCCGGTGCATGCTCTCGACCGGCATGATGCGGCGCGGGAAACGACACGTCCATTGGATATAAAGCGCGAGAGAATGACATCCGAGCCGTCGAGCGGACTGATACAAAACCGCGTTGAATTGCAAAGCACCTGTCAGCCTGTCAACGTTTTAACAATCCATCCGGTCCCACCTTAGAAGCCATAAAAAATACAAAGAGAAAGATGGCTTGTTGGAAATCATGTGAGGCCTACCTTAGAGGCAATGTTGCCTCTCTATACACCAGTTATGCTCTAACGTGTTCACCATCGTGACAACATTTTCATCATCCTTGCACGGGGCACGCCGTACGTGATCTGGTATTGTTCATATATTTATTTTTTTGCAATGATGTTCATCTTTTTTTAACGGGGCTGGTATTTTTAATCTGGGAGGACGCGTATTGGCGGTCCGGTCCAGTGCAAGCTGTATGATGCACAGCTGGAGTTCAAGGTCGGATCTCCATCTACGTACGCAAGCCGATCAGATGACGCTCCGGATCGGCCGTAGAGCTGGCGCTCGACCTGTCGGCGTCGGCTCAGGCTGTCGACGTGGATGCACATGAACGCCTGATTTTGACCATGTCAACAACATACACTACAGTATCATGCATTGATGCATGGAAGCCGCAGGTACTTATTAATGACCGGCACAGGCACGCCGCGATCAGATCAGACGGTCCTTTTCCTCGTCGACGGTGAGTTAGTCTTGACAACTGGCCTGGCAAAACCGCACCGCCACACGCGTCACGCATACCACAGTTGACTGCCGTGCTGAGCACTGGGCAGGGCGCATGGAACTGGTCCACGCCCGCCCGCAGAGCCGCTTGACGCCCAAGGCTGGACGGCAACGCGTGACGGCTCGGACTCCTTCCGTGGACCGCATTCATTTTACTCGACGCTTGACCTCTCCCGGCAGGTCCCACAGCACGGGCTAGGATTTTCAGATACTTTTAAGGGAAACGTTTCCACCCGATGCGCCGGCCGAAACATTGGACCGGACGCACGCGGGCGTTATGCATGGTGGGGCCAGATATCGCTTTCCGATCTCTTATCTCTTCCCGTTTTCACGCCTCTGTTCGTTCTCCTCCACTCATCCCCCCTCATTCCTTTGCTTTCTTTTCCTTTTCACCTTCCCACGCCATGGATGCTTCCACCATGTTCTGTCTCGTCATCTTCTTCCTCGTCCCTCCGTTTCGCCAGCCCCTCGAGCCAGCGCCCCCCCCCCTTCCCCTTCCCCTCGATTATCTCTCTTAGCTGCATCTGCTGCTGCCCCATGATGGCCGGAGCTACAATGGCCATGGCTGGCGAGCTGCATCCATGGCCGACGTCGTGCAACACTGTTTTTGCTGCAACTGGCTATGAGGAAACTTAGACCGGCTCGAGGTAGAGCTGCAACCAGCAACTCCTTTTGCTACGGCCGATGCATTTTTTTTGTTGGATCAAGAGAAGTGAGTGTTGTGACCGGCGTTCAGCGGAGGTGCAACCAGCATCACAAAATGCTACATCGGGCTAGAGCAGACTGGCTATGACCAACGTGCGGAGGAGCTGCAACCGGCAGTTCCAAATGCTACAACTGGCGTCCTAAACTGCTACATCCAGTATCTTTAAAAGCTTCAACACCAGATACGGAAGCTGGGCGGCCATGGTGCAACCGAAAAAAGGCTGCAACCGACAGATGAAAATGCTACATCCGGCACCTGAAAAAGCTTTATGAGACTATGGTGCTTTACAGCCTAGATGCGACCGGCGACAGCGAGGACGGCATTTTTGCTGCAACCGCCTTGATTTTTTGCTACTATCGGCGACATGTTTTGCTACATCCATTCATGGGTCATGGTGCTTCAAGCACGGCGGCGGAGCACGAAACAAGATGCTGGTGGTGGGTTGCCGTGAATCCCGGCGACGAAACCTGGCATGTAGCAAGGAAGGAAGGCACCATGCTGCGACCGGGAGGGGCGGGGGCAGTAGAAGAGTGCGACGCGTGCCCCAGCGAGCTACGCGAGATGCGTGGGTGCTGCGCGAGATGCGGGAGGGAGGAGAGCACCGGCCACTGGGCTGTCGGCTGCGAGCCGCATAGCAGCAGTCACCGAGAGAAGGGGGGAGGGGGCTGGCAATGGAGGTGTTGCAGATGAGGCGGACAGGGAACAGAGGAGATGCGGGGAAGAAGACGAGGAAGACGACGATCTACCTTGAAGATCCAACGGTTGCTATTGTTGGGATCGTGTGGCTGCAGGCCTACCGGCCCAAATTTGGGCCGGCGCACCGGCGCCTAGCGGTCGCCTACTTTTAAGGGTCACGCCACGCGTCTGCAGGTGGATAATGGCCGATCGATCTACACACTAAGAGCATCTAGAGTGGGAATTGACAAATCCGGCCCCTCAAACACCCGCCAATGCGTTTGGACGCGTCCGCGGGCACTGATCGGGCACACCTCAAATATTACGCCGCACATCCACATGACACAAATATCGATCTTCAAATCCATGCACGTCGATCATACGGTACAAACTGTTCGAATGCCCAAGTTCGAAACAAAGCAAAGCAAATCATATTTCAGCAAACTGGACATGGCAAAAATGAAATCAATGTCCGAGCGTGACGGACGGCCTCAGATCACTGGCTGGGCGCGTGCTCCGAGCGGAATGCATCCTGGTCGTCTTGCTCCGCCTACATCGGGCTGCCTGCTCCGCCTGCATCCGGGCTGCCTCCTCCGCCTGCATCCGGGCCGCAGCCGCCCTCGCCGCCTCGTATTTCCTACGGTCGTTGATCTCCATCTTCTTGTCCACAAGCCACTTCTTCGAATGCTTATCATAGAGGGTCTCGTCTGTCAACATGATCCTCGCATTTTCCGCGTCCCGTGCGAGTTGCAACCTCTCCTTCTCAATCTCTATGTCGCCAAATGTTTTGGCCTTCTCGAGCTCCCATTTGATCGCCGCTTGTTGCTTCTCCAACTCGATCTTCTCCCTATTAATTTCCAAATTCTTCTCTGCGCTCTTCCAGTCCCACTCCATCCTTTCCTTTTGCGCATCCAACATGAGCTTGTACCTCTCCTCCTTCTTACTCTCCCTCGTAGAAAAAATGCCCGTCCATGTTGACGACATTTTGATAGTCGCGGCATTACGGGCGACACGTGCCTTCTCCCACTTGTTTCCCATGACTTGGCGGTTGTCCTTTGGCACGGTGGCTTTTCCATTCTCCACGACAACATCGTCCTATTCATTGTCCAACCCAATTGATTGGTTGGAGCTTGAGCCCTCATTCCTCTTCTTGACGGACTTGAGGTCAGCCACAACTTGGTTCCACTTCGGCTTGTCATTTAATATGACCCAACAACGGCTAAAAGCAAATAGCTTCTTCTCCAACTCGTGATACATAGTGGCCGCCACCACTATCCAGCAAATAACATATGTATGAGCGCGAGAATGCAAACACAAGAAGCATATGCAATGGACAACAAGATGAGGCAGTCGAGCTTACGTGAGTTGCGACTCCCATCCCACTTTGAGGGTGTTTGGTCACTTGTGAGTAGTAGCCGACGTACTTATTCACTTACCCTTGAATGATCCCCCAACGATGTTAGAGAGATGCCACATTGCGCGTGGTCATGATAGGATGCGGCTCCACATACTCATTTTGCTCGTGATACTCCTTCCAAATCTTTGTCCAGTAGGTGTTCCCCTTTTGCTCGGTGTCGCATATTGGATCCGTCGTTGTGGCCAACTAAGCTTTGACCAACAAGATGTCCTCAAATCTTGAGAATGCCAGACCTATTGCCTTTGGCGTCTTGGTCTTCTTCTTCTTCTTGCTCGGATTGGGATCGGATGTTCTCCCAACTTCAAATGCAGTGGTGGCCTCCAATTCATACTCCATTTCGGTCGGATCTTCATTGTCATTGATCATATTTGACACGAACGCCTCCTACATGATTATAGTTTACAAGCATTGGGCATAAGTGAAATGAACTAGTGGTCTATACTAAAATCTGATCGGACAAGAGCAAAGAAAACGCATCGACTCTTGTTCGATCATTCTGTCGAACATGTCGACGACATCTCGGGCACTGTCGGAGCCCGTGCTCATCCGCGGCCGAACAAGCTGCGGCGAGTTACACACGTCGACCGCCGGCATCTGTGTCGTCCCAAAGCTCTCCGGAATGGCCCAGCAGGCGGTCGGATCATCCACTGTCCCAACGGGGTCAGACAGAGTAATTTACGTAGGCGCTTGGAGGGAAGGGGTGCAGGGAGCCGAGCGAGATGGAGAATACAACTGCTCCACCATGTCCGAACCTCCCTCTCTCGTTGTCGGCATCACCGCAACTTGTGCGCGATGTTCTCCGCCTTGCAAGTCACCTCGTACGAAATCACGCCATCGACGGCCGAGGCGGACTGCGTCTCCATCGCGGCGGTGTGGGTCGGGCTGGACGACATCTCCGGCGGTGGAACGGGACAAGGGGTGAGGATTGGGAGCAAGGATTGAGACCGGCGAGGGTCCGGGCGCGGGAATGGTTGGAGGGCGGCGGGAGGAGGGGGAAGGGTTTGGTGGATTTGGTGCAATTTGGGGTGGGGTCAGGCTGTCGGGTCCGACGTGGCGGGCGTGCCGGGGTGCCCCCATATCCGCCCCATATTTGGGCTGGATATGGGGGGTGCCGGTCAGCCCGGGCGTTTGAGGGCCGTTTGAGAGGCCCATCTGGGTCAAAAAATCATGACCGAGCAGTGACCGGCCGGCCCACCCGGGCGTATGAGGCGGGTTTGGGTCCGGTTGTAGATGCTCTAAGCAACCACCTCTTTGCAACTAGAGTAGTGTTGCAGAAGGCTCTCTGCAACAGGATGCTTGTTGCATCACCTCGAAGTGTTTTTTTAGAAAATCTTTGCAACAAAGGTAATGTTGCATAAATATTTGAAATGAAGTATGTGTTGCAAAAACCTTGTTGATCGGTTTCTACCATAATTTTTGCAGTAAAGCTCGTGTTATAGAAAACCTTTTGCAACATCGAACATGTTGCAGAAAGCATTCTAGTGGTGGTTGCGTGTAGCTTGTCAGAGAAGCTCGCCGGCGTGCTTGCCGGTGCCAATGACCGATGGCGATAGTTAGAGTAGCACGTGAAGGCGACAAGTTGTCAGCGTGGTTGTCGGCGGCAAGCGCCGATGGCGGCAGTTGGAGTAGCACGGGGAGGTGGTAACTCGACGGGAGCTCGGGGCAGTTGAAACAACGCAGGGAGGTGATGACTCATGGGAGCGCTCAGGAGAGCACGAGAGATGACTTCTCTCAAGGATCCAGATCCTGCAACAAACCCGTTTTTGCAATGAGAGAGATTGTAACAACGGACTAGTTGCAGAACTAGTGGTGGTAGTGATGGGGCACATGGTGTGCGGAGAAGGCGGCGGACACAAGGTTGCGGTCCGCTAGGTGATTTAAAGGGTTTACTACTTTTAAATGCATATAATAATAGTGTAGAATTCTTTTCTGGGGAATATATTATAGTATCCTAACGGAAACAACAGTGATCTTTTTCATTGAAAAAAAGCCTTACGAAATACTCATTTCGTTTTAAAATATATTAAGGTGTATTATTTCGAAATATAATTCAAAATAAATTATGCTGGCCAAGTTTACAAAACAAATACCGATACAATACCAAATTGGTATTATTCAACGCATTGGAATTAGGGGTTTCTTTTTTCGGCTAAAAACAACTGGTTTCTACAAAAGGGTTTACCCCTCTTTATCAAACATAAATAATGGATAGATTTAGAACAGAGTATAAATAAAGGTGTAGCCTGGGTATTCTCTCGCCAATCACCGCTTCGATGTTTAAACTAGCAATATTTGATTTAGAGTGGGAATAATAAAACTAAACACAAAGATGGAAGGCTCAACGGAGTAGCAGCCGCACACGACATTTGAAGATACAATATAGATACAACCCTTTATTCATGTTTGGAAAAGTACACATAAAATGTAAATGTAATGGTGCCCATCGAAGGTTTTAAGTGAAGGAAATTCGCCTAGAGGCAATAATAAAGTTATTATTTATTTTCTTATATCATGATAAATGTTTATTATTCATGCTACAATTATATTAACCGGAAACTTAGTACATGTGTGAATACATAGACAAAACATAGTGTCCCTAATATGCCTCTACTTGACTAGCTCGTTAATCAAAGATGGTTAAGTTTCCTAACCATAGACATGTGTTGTCATTTGATGAACGGGGTCACATCATTAGGAGACTGATGTGATGTACAAGACCCATTCGTTAACTTAGCATTATGATCGTTACAGTTTCATTGCTACTGCTTTCTTCATGACTTATACTTGTTCCTCAGACTATGAGATTATGCAACTCCCGAACACCGGAGCAACACCTTGTGTGCTATCAAACGTCACAACATAACTGGGTGATTATAAAGATGATCTACAGGTGTCTACGAAGGTGTTTGTTTGGTTAACATAGATCAAGATTAGGATTTGTCACTCCGTGTTTCGGAGAGGTATCTCTGGGCCCTCTCGATAATGCTCATCACTATAAGCCTTGCAAGAAATGTGACTAATGAGTTAGTTGCGGGATGAAGCATTACGAAACGAGTAAAGAGACTTGCCGGTAATTAGATTGAACTAGGTATGATGATACCGACGATCGAATCTCGGGCAAGTAACATACCGATGACAAAGGGAACAACGTATGTTGCTGTTCGGTTTGACCGATAAAGATCTTCGTAGAATATGTAGGAGCCAATATGAGCATCCAGGTTCCGTTATTGGTTATTGATCAAAGATATGTCTCGATCATGTCTACATATTCTCGAACCCGTAGGGTCCGCACGCTAACGTTCAATGACAATTTGTATTATGAGTTATGTGTTTTTGATGACCGAAGTTTGTTCGGTGTCCCGGATGAGATCATGAATGTGACGAGGAGTCTCGAAATGGTCGAGACATACAAATTGATATATTGGACGACATTATTCGGACGCCGGAAGAGTTCTGAGTAGTTTCGGGTAAAAACAAAGTGCCGGAGGGGTTACCGGAACCCCTAGGGGAAGCAATGGACCAACATGGGCCATAGGGGAGAGAGAGGACAGCCCACATAGGGGAGGCGCGCTCCCCCCCATGGGAAGTCCGAATAGGACAAGGGAAGGGTGCGCGGCCCCCCTTTCCCTCTCCCTCTCCCTCTTCCTTCCTTCCCCTCTTCCACCAGGTGGAATCCTACTAGGACTTGGAGTCCTAGTAGGACTCCCTTCTCCTGGTGCGCCCTGCAAGGGCCGGTCGGCCTCCCCCTCTCCTCATTTATATATGGGGGCAGGGGGCAGCCCAAAGCACATCAAGTTCTGTTAACCGTGTGCGGTACCCCCCTCCACAGTTACACACCTCGGTCATATCATCGTAGTGCTTAAGTGAAGTCGTGCCCCGGTAACATCATCAACACTGTCGCCACGCCATCGTGCTGATGGAACTCTCCCTCGACCTCAACTGGACGAGGAGATCGAGGGACGTCATCAGGCTGAACGTGTGTTGAACACGGAGGTGCCGTACGTTCGGTGCTTGGATCGGTTGGATCGCGAAGACGTTCGACTACATCTACCGCGTTAACTAAACGCTTCAGCTTTCGGTCTACGAGGGTACGTGGACACACTCTCCCCTCTCGTTGCTATGCATCTCCTAGATAGATCTTGCGTGATCGTAGGAAATTTTTGAAATTATGATGTTCCCCGACAGTGGTATCAGAGCCAGGTTTATGCGTAGATGTTTTATGCACGAGTAGAACACAAAGAGTTGTGGGCGATAATAGTCATACTGCTTACCACCAACGTCTTACTTTGATTCGGCGGTATTGTTGGATGAAGCGGCCCTGACCGACATTACATGACCGCGTTCATGAGAATGGTTCTACCGATGTGCTTTTGCACATAGGTGGCTAGTGGATGTCTGTTTCTCCAACTTTAATTGAATCGAGTTTGACTATGGCCGGTCCTTGTTGAAGGTTAAAACAGCACACTTGACGAACAATCGTTGTGGTTTTGATGCGTAGGTAAGAATGGTTCTTGCAAGAAGCCCATAGAAGCCACGTAAAGCTTGCAACAACAAAGTAGAGGACGTCTAACTTGTTTTTGCAGGGCTTGTTGTGATGTGATATGGTCAAGACATGATGAGATATAAATTGTTGTATGAGATGATCATGTTCTATAACAGAGTTATCGGCAACTAGCAGGAGCCATATGGTTGTCGCTTTATTGTATGAAATGCAATTGCCATGTAATTGCTTTACTTTATCACTAAGCGGTAGCGATAGTCGTAGTAGCAATAGTTGGCGAGACGACAATGATGCTATGATGGAGATCAAGGTGTCAAGCCGGTGAGGATGGAGATCATGATGATGCTTCGATGATGGAGATCATGAGCACAAGATGATGATGGCCATATCATGTCACATATTTTTGGTTGCTTGTGATGTTTATCTTTTTATGCATCTTATTTTGCTTAGTACGGCGGTAGCATTATAAGATGACCCCTTACTAAATTTCAAGGTATAACTGTTCTCCCTGAGTATGCACCATTGCTACAGTTCGTCGTGCCGAGACACCACGTGATGATCGGGTGTGATAAGCTCTACTTTCACATACAACTGGTGCAAGCCAGTTTTGCACGTGCAGAATACTCGGGTTAAACTTGACGATCCTAGCATATGCAGATATAGCGTCGGAACACTGAGACCGAAAGGTCGAGTGTGAATCATATAGTATATATGATCAACATACTGATGTTCACCATTGAAAACTACTCCATCTCACGTGATGATCGGACATGGTTTAGTTGGTTCGGATCACGTGATCATTTAGATGACTAGAGGGGTGTCTATCTAAGTGGGAGCTCTTAAGTAATATGATTAATTGAACTTTAACTTATCATGAACTTAGTCCTGATAGTTTTGGCATGTCTATGTTGTTGTAGATCAATGGCCCGTGTTACCGTTCCTTTGAATTTTAATGCGTTCCTAGAGAAAGCTAAGTTGAAAGATGATGGTAGCAATTACACGGACTGGGTCCGTAACTTGAGGATTATCCTCATTGCTGCACAGAAGAATTACGTCCTGAAAGCACTGCTGGGTGTACCACCTGCGTCAGCAACTACAAACATTGTGAATGCCTGGCAGACGCTTGTTGATGACTACTCGATAGTTCAGTGTGCCATGTTTTACGACTTAGAATCGGGACTTCAAAGACGTTTTGAACGTCATGGAGCATATGATATGTTCCAAGAGTTGAAGTTAATATTTCAAGCAAATGCCCGAGTTGAGAGATATGAAGTATCCAACAAGTTCTATAGCTGCAAGATGGAGGAGAATAGTTCTGTTAGTGAACATATACTCAAAATGTCTGGGTATCATAACCACTTGACTCAGTTGGGAGTTAATCTTCCTGATGATAGTGTCATTGACAGAGTTCTTCAATCACTGCCACCAAGCTATAAAGGCTTCACGATGAACTATAATATACAAGGGATGACGAAAACTATTCCCAAGCTCTTCGCAATGCTAAAGGCTGCGGAGGTAGAAATCAAGAAGGAGCATCAAGTGTTGATGGTCAACAAGACCACTAGTTTCAAGAAAAAGGGCAAAGGTAAGAAGGGGAACTTCAAGAAGAACGGCAAGAAATTTGCTACTCAAGGGAAGAAGCCCAAGTCTGGACCCAAGCTTGAAACTAAGTGCTTCTACTACAAAGGGACTGGTCACTAGAAGCGGAACTGCCCCAAGTATCTGGCGGATAAGAAGGATGACAAAGTGAAAGGTATATTTGATATACATGTTATTGATGTGGACCTTACTAATGCTCGTAGTAGCGCCTGGGTATTTGATCTGGTTCTGTTGCACATATTTGCAACTCAAAATAGGGGCTACGGATTAAACGAAGATTGGCTAAGGACGAGGTGACGATGCGCGTCGGAAATGGTTCCAAGGTCGATGTGATCGCTGTCGGAACGCTACCTCTACATCTACCTTCAGGATTAGTTTTAGACCTGAATATATGTTATTTGGTGCCAGCGTTGAGCATGAACATTATATATGGATCTTATTTGATGGGAGATGGTTATTCATTTAAATTAGAGAATAATGGTTGTTCTATTTATATGAGTAATATCTTTTATGGACATGCACCCTTGTTGATTGGTCTATTTTTATTGAATCTCGATCGTGGAGATACACATGTTCATAATATTGAAGCCAAAAGATGCAAAGTTGATAATGATAGTGCAACTTATTTGTGGCACTACCGTTTAGGTCATATTGGTGTAAAGTGCATGAAGAAACTCCATATTGATGGGCTTTTGGAATCACTTGATTATGGATCACTTGGAGCTTGCGAACCATGCCTCATAGGCAAGATGACTAAAACTTTGTTCTCCGGAACAATGGAACGAGCTACTGACATATTGGAAATAATACATACCGATGTATGCGGTCCAATGAGTGTTGAGGCTTGTGGCGGGTATCATTATTTTCTTACCTTCACGGATGATTTGAGAAGATATGGGTATATCTACTTAATGAAGCATAATTCTGAAACGTTTGAAAAGTTCAAAGAATTTCAGAGTGAAGTGGAAAATCATCGTAACAAGAAAATAAAGTTTCTATGATCTGATCGTGGAGGCGAATATTTGAGTTACGAGTTTGGTCTTCATTTGAAACAATGTGGAATAGCTTCACAACTTACGCCACCTAGAACACCATGGTGTAAAGGTGTGTCAGAATGTTGTAACCGTACTTTATTGGATATGGTGTGATCTATGATGTCTCTTACTAATTTACCGCTATCATTTTGGGGTTATGCTTTAGAGACGGCTGCATTCACTTTAAATAGGGCACCATCAAAATCTGTTCAGACGGCGCCTTATGAACTGTGGTTCGGCAAGAAACCAAAGTTGTCGTTTCTTAAAGTTTGGGGCTGCAATGCTTATGTGGAAAAACTTCAACCTGATAAGCTTGAACCCAAATCGAACAAGTGCGTCTTCATAGGATACCCAAAGGAAACTGTTGGGTACACCTTCTATCACAGATCCGAAGGCAAGATATTCGCTGCTAAGAATGGATCCTTTCTAGAGAAGGAGTTTCTCTCGAAAGAAGTGAGTGGGAGGAAAGTAGATCTTGATGAGGTAATTGTACCTTCTCCTGAATTGGAAAGTAGTTCATCACAGAAATCAGTTCTAGTGATTCCTACACCAATTAGTGAGGAAGCTAATGATGATGATCATGAAACTTCAGATCAAGTTACTACAGAACCTCATAGGTCTTCCAGAGTACGGTCCACACCAGAGTGGTACGGTAATCTTATTCTGGAAGTCATGTTACTAGACCATGATGAACCTAAGAACTATGAGGAAGTGATGATGAGCCCAGATTCCGCGAAATGGCTTGAGGCCATGAAATCTGAGATGGGATCCATGTATGAGAACAAAGTGTGGACATTGGTGGATTTGCCCGATGATCCGCAAGCCATAGAAAATAAATGGATCTTCAAGAAGAAGACTGACACTGACGGTAATGTTACTATCTACAAAGCTCGACTTGTTGCGAAAGGTTTTTGACAAGTTCAAGGAGTTGACTACGATGAGACTTTCTCACCCGTAGCGATGCTTAAGTCTGTCCGAATCATGTTAGCAATTGCCGCATTTTATAATTATAAAATTTGGCAGATGGATGTCAAAACTGCATTCCTGAATGGATTTCTGGAAGAAGAGTTGTATATGATGCAACCATAAGGTTTTGTCAATCCAAAGGGTGCTAAAAAAGTGTGCAAGCTCTAGCGATCCATTTATGGATTGGTGCAAGCCTCTCGGAGTTGGAATAAATGCTTCGATACTGTGATCAAAGCATATGGTTTTATACAGAGTTTTGGAGAAGCCTGTATTTACAAGAAAGTGAGTGGGAGCTGTGTAGCATTTCTAATATTATATGTGGATGACATATTGTTGATTGGAAATGATATAGAATTTCTGGATAGCATAAAGGGATATTTGGATAAAAGTTTTTCAATGAAAGACCTCGGTGAAGATGCTTACATATTGGCCATCAAGATCTATAGAGATAGATCAAGACGCTTAATTGGACTTTCACAAAGCACATACCTTGATAAAATTTTGAAGAAGTTCAAAATGGATCAGTCAAAGAAAGGGTTCTTGCTTGTCTTACAAGGTGTGAAGTTGAGTCAGACTCAATGCCTGACCACTTCAGAAGATAGATAGAAAATTAAAGTCACTCGCTATGCTTCAGCCATAGGTTCTATCATCTATGCAATGTTGTGTACCAGACCTGATGTGTGCCTTGCTATAAGTATAGTAGGGAGGTACCAAAGTAATCCAGGAGTGGAGCACTGAACATCCTGAAATACCTAAAAAGGACTAAGGACATGTTTCTCGTTTATGGGGGTGACAAAGAGCTCGTTGTAAATGGTTATGTCGATGCAAGCTTTGACACTGATCCGGATGACTCTAAGTTGAAATCCGGATACGTATTTTTATTGAATGGTGCAGCTGCCAATTGGTGCAGTTCCAAGCAAAGCGTCATGGCGGGATCTACATGTGAAGCGGAGTACATAGTTTCTTTAGAAGCAGCAAATAAATGAGTCTAGATGAAGGAGTTCATATCCGATCTAGGTGTCATACCAAGTGCATCGGGTCCAATGAAAATCTTTTGTGACAATACTGGTGCAATTGCCTTGGTGAAGGAATCCAGATTTCACAAGAGAACCAAACACGTCAAGAGATGCTTCAATTCCATCCGGCATCAAGTCGTGGAGGGAGACATAGAGATTTGCAAAATACATATGGATCTGAATGTTGAAACCCCATTGACTCAGCCTCTTCCATGAGCAAAATATGATCAGCACCAAGACTCCATGGGTGTTAGAATCATTACTTTGTAATCTAGATTATTGACTCTAGTGACAGTGGGAGACTGAAGGAAATATGCCCTAGAGGCAATAATAAAGTTATTGTTTATTTCCTTATATAATGATAAATGTTTATTATTCATGCTAGAATTGTATTAACCGGAAACTTAGTACATGTGTGAATACATAGACAAAACATAGTGTCCCTAGTATGCCTCTGCTTGACTAGCTCGTTAATCAAAGATGGTTATGTTTCCTAACCATAGACATGTGTTGTCATTTGATGAATGGGATCACATCATTAGGAGAATGATGTGATGGACAAGACCCATCCGTTAGCTTAGCATTATGATCGTTACAGTTTCATTGCTACTGCTTTCTTCATGACTTATACATGTTCCTCAGACTATGAGATTATGCAACTCCCGAATACCGGAGGAACACCATGTGTGATATCAAACATCACAACATAACTGGATGATTATAAATATGCTCTACAGGTGTCTACGAAGGTGTTTGTTGGGTAGGCATAGATCGAGATTAGGATTTGTCACTCCGTGTTTCGGAGAGGTATCTCTGGGCCCTCTCGGTAATGCTCATCACTATAATCCTTGCAACCAATGTGACTAATGAGTTAGTTGCGGGATGAAGCATTACGGAATGAGTAAAGAGACTTGCCGGTAACGAGATTGAACTAGGTATGATGATACTGACGATCGAATCTCGGGCAAGTAACATACTGATGACAAAGGGAACAACGTATGTTGTGGTGCGGTTTGACTGATAAAGATCTTCGTAGAATATGTAGGAGCCAGTATGAGCATCCAGTTTCTTCTTTGGTTATTGATCGGAGATATGTCTCGATCATGTCTACATAGTTCTCGAACCCGTAGGGTCCACATGCTTAACGTTCGATGACGATTTGTATTCTGAGTTATGTGTTTTTGATGACCGAAGTTTGTTCGGAGTCCCGGATGAGACCACAGACGTGACGAGGAGTCTCAAAATGGGCGAGACATACATATTGATATATTGGACGACATTATTCGGACACCAGAAAAGTTCCGAGTAGTTTCAGATAAAAATAGAGTGCCGAAGGGGTTACCGGAACCCCCAGGGGAAGCAATGGGCCAACATGGGGAATAGGGAAGAGAGGGGACAATCCACATAGGGGAGGCGTGTCACGCCTAAGATGCGACCCTATCCTAAAGGAACTCGAAGGTCCCACCAAGGATAGAAGCGCATCTTGAAGACGCTTTTGCAAGGTGGATATCATTACATCAAACCATTACATAATAGTTGGGGATACATACATAAGGCACAAACGCCCAAGAATACATCAACACAATACATGAGAGCAACATCCGACTACGGATGAAACACAAACAGAAACTCGAACGACATCCACCCTGCTAGCCCAGGCTGCTGACCTGGAACCTATGCCCTGATCGAAGAAGAAGCAAAAGAGGAACTCCAAAACAAGCAAACATCGCTCTCGCATCAAGGTCATCGCAACATGTACATGCAACTGTTGTTGTAGCAATCTGTGAGCCACGAGGACTCAGCAATCCCATTATCATGGGTATCAATACTAGCAAAGCTTAAAGGGGGAAGGAAGGGGTAAAGTGGTGACATTGCAGCAACGACTAAGCATATATGGTGGCTAACATACGCAAAGAAGAGCGAGAAGAGAAGCAAATAGAACGTCGTGAAGCTAGCAATGATCAAGAGGTGATCCTGAACTCCTACTTACATCAAACATAACCCAAAACCGTGTTCACTTCCCGGACTCCGCTGAGAAGATACCATCACGGCTACACACGCGGTTGATGTGTTTTAATTTGTATCTGGTGTCAAGTTATCTACAACCGAACATTAACAAATTCCCATCTGCCACATAACCGCGGGCACGGCTTTCGAAAGATAATACCCTGCAGGGGTGTCCCAACTTAGCCCATCACAAGCTCTCCCGGTCAACGAAGGATGTTCCTTCTCCCAGGAAGACCCGATCAGTCTCGGAATCCCGGTTTACAAGACATTTCGACAATGGTAAAACAAGACCAGCAAAGCCGCCCGAATGTGCCGACAAATCCTGATAGGAGTTGCAAACTTCCGGTGAGCACCGGATTGTCCAAACTTCCGGTAGGCCAGCCCAGAGTTACCCCTGGTGGCCACCGGCGGCTGCCACCGTTGGACCAACATGCACGACGAGCACTGGCCCCGGGGGGGGGGGGTAAATAAAGATGACCCTCGTGCTCCGAAAACCCAAGGGAAAAAAGGGCTAGGTGAGGCAAATGGTAAAACCAAGGTTGGGCGTTGCTGGAGGAGTTTTATTCAAAGCGAACTGTCTAGGGGGTCCCATAAATCACCCAACCGTGTAAGGAACGCAAAATCAAGGAACATAACACCGGTATGACGGAAACTAGGGCGACAAGAGTGGAACAAAACACCAGGCATAAGGCCGAGTCTTCCACCCTTTACCAAGTATATAGATGCATTAATTAAATAAGAGATATTGTGATATCCCAACATAATCCTGTCCA